>NC_064927.1:486441889-486744920 GCF_023897955.1 Schistocerca gregaria
CATTGCCCTTTTCCTTTCGGACCCTTTTTAGTCGTTGTTTCAGAGTTCGCAGCGTTGTCATGTAACGCTCTGAATTTGCTGTTGTTCCACGATCAAGGAAATCAACATGGGTAACACCATCAACGTCCCTGAACTCTGCGGCCATGATGTTTCCACCTGAAGGCTGCGTCTTGAATTTCTTTTTCTGGGGCGAGTCTTTGTGTCGATATTCCATAGACTGACAGAATTGGAAGGAGAATCAGGATTGGCCGTATTTTTTGTTTTATTATCCGCAAAATCTATTTTCGGTCACTAGTTTATGTGATCGCTCTAAGCTTGTTGATACCAGTGCCTATGTTTTTTAATTGTATATTACAGCACTGAGGATGGTCACTAAGTGACCAAAAATTGATTTTGCGGATAATAAAACAAAAAAATACAGCCATTGGTGATTCTCCTTCTAATTCTGTCCACTATTTGATCGTGGTGCACAGAACACTCCATGTAGTCGCCAATCCATAGACTGACGTTTCGTCTCCTGTCACATTTCAGTGGAGAAAGGTGTGACCTTCCTTCTCATAATGAGAGAGGAGTTCCTGGCAAATTTCAAGTTTGCGCACTTTCGTTTCAGGACTCAGCATCCGGGGTACCCATCGTTCACAGATCTTCCGATAGCCAAGCAAAGCAATAATGTGACCCACACGTTCTTGTGAAATGCCGATTGTGCTTTCAGTTCCTCTCTGAGTGATGGACGATCGTCCTGAATCAGTCTGTCAACATTTTGCTTGTGAAACTCGGTGGTTGCTGTCACAGGACGTCCAACTCCTTGTTTGTCACCCAGGTCAGATGTTCGCGCCTCAGCTTCTTCAATCTTACTGCCTGACGACCCACAGTACTCACATGAACACAATCACCATAAGCTGCTTTCATTCTATGATGAATCTCTTTTGGGGTGACACCTTCAGCTGACAAGAATTCAATGGTTGCACCTTGCTTAAATCGCACTGACCGACCACCTGCGCAAGGTTCCATAGTTAACACTGTAACGACACAACCGTTCAGTGCTTAGGCTTGCCGCCCACTGGCGTTGTACAGAAGAGGCTACAGAACAAGCCAGTACCTGCCGCTTACCAATGCTGCCAACTGTTGAGGAGTTACGAAGGTGGAGGCATTACTTTTCAGTCAATCCTCGTTATTCAGTCATCCCCGCTGTGCCGCGGTGTCAGCTGCGGACATCCTCGCCCTGTACCACTGGAAGCTAGAAGCAGTCAAACAAATTCACAGTGACAGCCACTGTTCGCTGCTACGAGCCGCTGGTAACACGGGACTTCTCCGTCACACCAGAAGTCACAGAGGTAGACACACTCTGCTTTGTCACGTACGAGTCTGGGCGAGAGGTCGGTGCATGCAAACAAGCCATGACAGCGCATTTGTCTCTGTCGTCAACGATTCTGGCAGCAGCAAGGTCTAATGAATCCAAACAAACAGCAGTAAAGAGATTCTTGTATATACATACCGGTTTTTTCTGTTGCTCTTGTATCAATTTTCGGCAGAGAATGTGCGCCAACTCCCGGCCTTCCCAGAAATCCCGTTATAGTTTATTGAATATGTACAAATGGGTAGAATGGAGCTGTGCTCATGAAAACAGCTAAATTCAGTCCCACTTTCAAACTGAAGTTTTCCATTGCTGTATTATTTTTTATAATTAAATTATCTTGTTTTTTGTCACCTTCGTAATTGTTCTAGTAATTCTATAGAGAGCAAGCGTACATTATAATCTAGGAAAAACCACACTTATTTGTCCACTGAACTCTTGTCTAATACTCGACTGCTCTGTAACGCATTAGTCCGCAGCTCGTGGTCGTGCGGTAGCCTTCTCGCTCCCTGCGCCACGGGTTCCCGGGTTCGGTTCCCGGCGGGGTTAGGGATTTTCTCTGCCTTGTGATGACTGGGTGTTGTGTGATGTCCTTAGGTTAGTTAGGTTTAAGTAGATCTAAGTTCTAGGGGACTGATGACCATAGATGTTAAGTCCCATTGTGCTCAGAGCCATTTTCTCTGTAACGCCCCGTGGTAGTATCCACGGCAGACCCAAAAAATTCGCCCATGTGTCCCTTGGTAGCAACTGGAACCCAAACCGTCTGTGTCAATGACCAGTAGACTGTCAGCTATCGGGAAAATGTTGTGCAAGTTGTGACAAACACTGAGGCTGTCGCAGCACGGGGAACGAGCAAGCACCGAAGTCGGCAAGAGAGGCGTAGTGACATCATGCAAAATGGGAAATACCGTCATACTAGTGACAAAGCAGAGTGTAGGTAGGAAGGCTAGGTAAAACGCTGCAGTAAGTATTCAGGTTCCGAACCGACGGAAAAGAGCCCCTGAAAGGCGAACATGCAAATGTCTCAAGCCACTAGAAGAGCTGACAGAGTGGAAAAACCAGGATTCATGACGTCATAGTCACCGTGACCGCTGCAGAGCGTAAGGGAAGCGCCAACGTAATTATCTCACCCGTCTTAAGGGAGGTAGGACGTCAAATGGGCTGACTTGGAGCAGGTGAGGCATCACAGGATATTTTAATTTCCAAGTGTCTATACTTTAACAAATAAATTCATAAAACTTTGTCAGCATCGCCAGGAAGGACTCAGGATTCACACTCATTGCAGTGGAAGTTCTAAAACATAACAAAATATTTATTATACGTGTGAAAATTCATCATGTTTTCACTTACTAATGGCTGCATTTGTTGCTATAGGTACACTTTTCTTCATAAGTTAGAGAGATTCTTCGAAGAATTTTGCACAGCATACAAACCATACTTGCAGGTGTATGAAACTGTAGAATTTATTTAATTTATGAAAAGCGAATGATCTGTTGTATTTTAAACTTCATGTTTACAAAAAAAAATTTGTCTTAATTAATTATCTCAATTTTTACCATAGTTTTTAACAGAATTGGAAAATTCTAGAGTTTCATACACATTTACGTATGGTTTGTATGCTGTGCAAAATTCATCTAACCATCTCTGTTACTTATGAAGAAAATTGTACCTATAGCAACAAATGCTGCCATTAGTAAATGAAAAAAATTATGAAATTTCACATGTAAATAAATTACTTCTTTATGTTTTCGAACTTCCACTGCTATGAGTGTGAATTCTGAATCCCTTCTGGTCATGCTGACAAAGTTTTATGAGTTTATTTGTAAAAGTATAGACAGTGGAAATTAAAATATCCTGTGGTGCCTCTCCTGCTCCAAGTGGCCCATTTCACGTCATGCTCCCCTTAATAAGTGTCTCACGGATGAGTGCTGATTTCTGACTGCCGAGTGCGTGGTCTCAGCCTTTGTGTCAGTTGCAGCTGTCCAGTGAGATAGGAGGCTATGGTGGTCGATCCTTGGCATCGCCAGCTGTCATCGATCGTCTATGGAACCGTGACTCTGGCTGGATGGTCGCTGCTGCCGCCACCAGCACCACAACTTCTGAGGCCTGCCGGACCTGGACACTGCCCATCATCTGCCTCCAAGACGGTGGTCACTGCTGTAGCTCATCCCCACTCCTGAGGCAGACACTGATTCTGCTGCTCCTAAGCAGAGACTGAGAGCAGACCCCTCCCTGCCAGTGAGTACTTCAATTGGACCTGTGGCGACACTTCTGAGTGCAAATCCTCGACGACAACGACCGTACGTTTGAGATCGGTACACAGACCTGGAAACCGCTCGAATTCACGGGTTGGTGTCTGGTTTGTGAAGTAACGGCCGCAACCCGACGCTTCGCTGCATTGGCTGTAATTAACAAGACGAGCGCATGCCGGCATTCCATAATGTCATATGGTATCATATTTTGGGATAACTCCACAAACAGAGAAAACCGAGCGAGGTGGCGCAGTGGTTAGACACTGGACTCGCATTCGGGAGGACGACGGTTCAATCCCGCGTCCGGCCATCCTGATTTAGGTTATCCCTGATTTCCCTAAATCGCTCCAGGCAAATGCCGGGATGGTTCCTTTAAAAGGGCACGGCCGTCTTCCTTCCCCGTCCTTCCCTAATCCGATGAGACCGATGACTTCTCTGTCTGGTCTCCTTCCCCAAACCAACCAACCAACCAAACAGAGAAAGTTTTTAGAGTACAGAAGCGTATAATATGAGTAAGAGTAATGAGTAGTGTAAATCCAAGAACATCATGTCGAAACCTATTCAAAGAATTGGGCATATTAACCAAAGCTTCTATTTATTCCTTAATGAAGTTTCTTTTAAACAACACATCTCTTTTTCTAACTAACTGCTTAGTACACAGTATCAATACTACGAATAAGAACAATATACACAAAGATTTAAAATCACTTTCTCTTGCTCAGAAAGGAGTCCACTATTCAGCAACGCATATTTTCAATAAGGTACCAGCAACCATTAAGAGTTTAGTTTCAGAAAAGGCACAATTTAAACATAATTTAAAAGAATTTTTGGTGGCCAACTCCTTCTGTTCCATCCATGAGTTTCTCAACAAGTGCAGTAGACCATTTTAATGAAAATTTAATATACTTTTTGACAATAGTTGGTTGTAACAGGCAAGTAACTACCTAGTGTGTGAATGATGGACGTCTGGAAAGCAGATGTAAGTCTTAAGTCTGTAAATAATAGAAGATTAATTTTAAATCTTCTAAATAATCAGACTATTCTTTAAGTGAGGATCAAAAATGGTTGAAATACCTCTGAGCACTATGGGACTTAACAGCTGAGGTCATCATTCCCCTAGAACTAAGAACTACTTAAACCTAACTAACCGAAGGACATCACACACATCCATGCCCGAGGCAGGCTTCAAACCTGCGACCGTAGTGGTCGCGCGGTTTCAGACCGAAGCGCCTAGAACTGCTCGGCCACTACGGCCGGCAACTGAGGATCACTGAAATGAATAAAATACTTTAATGTTTGACAATACTTGGTTGTAATAGCCAAGAAACTAGCAAATGTCTGAATGGTGGATTTAATGAAAGCAGATGTAAGTATTAAACCCGCAAATATTAGAAGTTTAAATTTAATCCCTGTACATATATTTACTGTTTATTGACTGAGGATCATTAAAATTAATGAAACTCAAGTTTTTATAATTACTTTTTTGTAATCTGTTTATCTGACATGTTCCACACCCAGGAGGATTCCCTCTTTTATGGGTCTATGAAATGAGAAATTAATCTAATATATCTAATCTAATCGTATGTTTCCTTGGTACTGTAAGTGTAACTAGGTTCTCACCACTGCATCCCTCCCACCTGTCACCCCAATACTGTAGGAGTCTGTGACCGGACTCCTATAGCTCTGTCGTACCGTAGTTTAATCGCCTTTTATAAGCTTTCCATAATTTTACAATGAGACCCAGCTGCATATGACTGTTGCTGGCGAAGAGTGAACTACGGCTTCTTTCGCCATGCCAACAGGCTCTTGGGTGCTGTTGAATGAAACAGTAGTTTCAGGCCTGCCACCGGAAAAGGAGCGCTCATCTCTGAATGTTCCAGAAACATCATCGACGATTAACAACATCATAACACTTTCCGTATTAGTGCCACTGGAAACTTCATGCCAATTCGATAATTGTTGCATGGTATTGCAATGTTAATGGCCAGCATTGCATGTAGCCACTTTAGGTGGTCAACGGCCATCTCCAAATGCTTCGTTTCCCGCAACTCCTAAACTCGCGGTAGCCGGAAGCCGCAAAGATAATAGCGCCGCTGTAAGAGGTCCATGACTAAGGAATTTATTGCTGGTGCACTTTAGCAGATGTAACTTGGATGACATGCTCACTCGCTGTCTGCGACATCCAAGCTACAATAGAATCGCAGACCAGAGGGCAGTGTAGGCAGTATTAGTAGTAGTAGCTCGCAGTCGGGCGGTTGTACCAGCCGTGGAGAGCGATGACGGTGCCTGAGCGATGTAGCATAACGTGAAACCAAGAATTACATTCATAGCCGTGCACATATGTAATGTGTAACAACCGATTTTCTACTTCTGTTGTATCAAGTCCCATGTAAATGCTTAAAAAAATCTTTTAATAATAATCTTTCTTATAAAGGTAACTTTTGATCATCAATCATCTGTATTTAAAGATTTTATCAATTTCTCCTGTCTGTGGTCATCCCTATTATCTTAAAGAAAAATCAATTGTTTCTTTTTATACAAGACAAATCTAGCGGGCATCATTCCTCTGGGCTGTGACAGAAAAATTTCTTATAGGAGCAGATATATACGCATTATCCGGCGACATAATTGAGGTAAAAATATTCAGTTTACTCAGAATGACTTTTCAGGGCCATGACGCAGCATTGCTAACGTCCATTTTTACCAGTTTAGATTCACAGTCAGTTAATTATTGAAAGGTTATATATGTGTCACATTTTTTTATTGGGAGGTTGGTCACATTCTTATTACGAGGTTAGGGAAATAAACTGTTGGGAGGTTACACCGTGTTTGTCCATATCCCTAGAATGGCGGAATATTAGAGCCATCGGAATTGCTCTCATCGGGTCTGGTACTTTAAATCGAATAGCATATACTTGCTGCGTCCGTACAGAATCTCGTGTAGACTATGACAGTCTAAGGGGGTTGATCTACACGAAGCAAAGAGAATGTCAGCCCTTCCTCATAGGTCGCCATTCACATAATTTTTTTCACTTGACCCTTGAAATTTCTGACAAACTGATCAACTTTGCAATTCGACGCAGCTTGAAAAGTATCGGTACTCCGATATCTCCTTTGACAAATGGAATGAAACTCACTAGTGTTAACTGTGAGCCAGTGGTATATACGAGCCAGTGTTGAATACGATGCCTTGTGACCCTTCTCTACTGCGAATAACGTTGCAACTTCCCGGATTGTAGCTGCTGATGTCATCGATGACATTTGGGCAAGCTGGAAGGTTACAGAGTGCTTCAGCACTTATGGAGAGTATAACAAGGAGAGAAAAATCGCGCCAGATCAAGCTGGTCCCGCGCTCATATTTGGCAGGGTCAGATCTCACGTTTGATGTATCAGTGCTCGGCCAGTATACAGAACGCCTTGCCAAAGCCTTCTTCCTCGATGTCCCGAAGTGTGTCTCGTGCACAGCATGAAATTAGATGCCGTGGTGTATACGGATCACAACCTGTCACTCGGATCTAGGAGTGATCAGAAGGTTAACACTGAATCTGCGCCGCATCGAAAAATATGAACGTAGTTCCGGTTCCGCAGCTTTGTGCTGGTGCTCTAGAGAACCAAAACAGGCATTAAGTAATACCTTACGAAGCGCTGGTTCATGATCTATGAGACTAACGAACTATCGGGCCATGACGATAGTGTCTCTTGCTTATGGAGCTTATGGCAGAACCCACTGGTAGGGGAGTACAGCTTGCATGAGATTGCTTTTAATGAAAAGCACGGATCGGTATTATTTGAAGATTATAGCTTTATGTCCCATAGCGGACATGTTACTCACGCTACACCAAATAAAAAAAAGACTTACTGGTATTTGGATGCTCTAATGAAACAGAATACTGCAAAAAGTCGACAAGAAACTAAAACTGAAATGAGAAACTTCATGCTTCTGACACATAATTTAATGTCAGACCATCAGCACATGCCAATATAAATGTCACAAAAATAATTATTCCTACAGAGACACAAATTATCCCACTCCAAGAAATGGTCAAATAATAAAATAAAAAATATATTTCCTGAGTACCTTCGCTCATAAAAGAGCATGAACATCATACAACTAATAATAATGACAATAGTAATATTTTAACCATGAACACTCATCAACTTGAAACCTTGTAATTCTTGAATCAGTACTGGGGTGTCATGTTACATTAACTGTGTTCCAATAACGGATAGTATGACTGTCGCCCAGATATGTCGGTTTGAAAGGTTACAGCTTACGTTGTAGAAATGGCTACACAGCCGAAATTATAAAACAGTAAAGAATACGAAACAAGAGGATGTTGTAATCCAAATAACGCCATCCCGTGAAGCATATTATTTAACTTCAAGAAATTTGCTTCAGCTGTGGATCCCAACGCAAATAAAACATTATTTAATAATTACATTGACGAATATTCATGGTCTGGCTCAAGATGGACTATTAAGGTAGATTTCAACAGATAAAAACTACTCTTGCTTTACTGAATGAAGTTCACTGGCGAAGGATACTACAAAATTTCTTGTGGTCGATTTCGAACAGGCAGTCGATTAAAAAAGATTGTCAGCATCAACTCTAAAAATTGCGATCGGGATCTCTCTTATGAGTATTCTCATTCTCTAAGCAACTTATCCTTTCTCGTCAGGTTGGAGCTTTCCCTTATTATTATATGCATCTCGTTCTTCCTGTTTTCTTTTCTGTTGTTGCTTCAGCTGCAGCTTTCACAATTCATTGTACACTGCGCCCATGTAGCACCAATAACACGCAACGGTTAAAGTTCCTCGTTGGCATTTATGTCTCATAATTTCACGTGAACTAGGCAAGACGCTGCCGTGAAGGACATAGTGTGTGAAAACGAAGATCGACGCCAAGTCGTTAGCCGAAAACGCAGTAGGGAGTGAATATTACGAGCATGGCTGACAAAGCAAGAAATGCCTTCTTTGTTCTTCATTTGCTCTTCGCCAGCTAACAACAGCTGAGGCAGCTAAGAAGTAAGTGATATACGCTACAGATACTAGAGCATAAAGGTGCAAGTTTAATGAAGGTCTGCTGATGTATGACTTGCTTGTGAAATACCTGGTAGCAAGTTCTGGTAATTTAAAAGAGGGACGAAAAATGTTAACGATTTGAATAGAGATGCAAATAAACCTCTAACGAAGGTGCTCAACTTCCTGACTAAAATTTCACGGGGTGATTTAATAGGGTTAATTGTTCTGGTAACACAAATCTCCCCCCTCCCCCCCCCATGAACCATGGACCTTGCCGTTGGTGGGGAGGCTTGCGTGCCTCAGCGATACAGATGGCCGTACCGTAGGTGCAACCACAACGGAGGGGTATCTTTTGAGAGGCCAGACAAACATGTGGTTCCTGAAGAGGGGCAGCAGCCTTTTCAGTAGTTGCAGGGGCAACAGTCTGGATGATTGACTGATATGGCCTTGCAACATTAACCAAAACGGCCTTGCTGTGCTGGTACTGCGAACGGCTGAAAGCAAGGGGAAACTACAGCCGTAATTTATCCCGAGGACATGCAGCTTTACTGTATGACTAAATGATGATGGCATCCTCTTGGGTAAAATATTCCGGAGGTAAAATAGTCCCCCATTCGGATCTCCGGGCGGGGACTACTCAGGAGGATGTCGTTATCAGGAGAAAGAAAACTGGCGTTCTACGGATCGGAGCGTGGAATGTCAGATCCCTTAATCGGGCAGGTAGGTTAGAAAGTTTAAAAAGGGAAATGGATACGTTAAAGTTAGATATAGTGGGAATTAGTGAAGTTCGGTGGCAGGAGGAACAAGACTTCTGGTCAGGTGACTACAGGGTTATAAACACAAAATCAAATAGGGGTAATGCAGGAGTAGGTTTAATAATGAATAGGAAAATAGGAATGCGGGTAAGCTACTACAAACAGCACAGTGAACGCATTATTGTGTCCAAGATAGATACGAAGCCCACACCTACTACAGTAGTACAAGTTTATATGCCAACTAGCTCTGCAGATGATGAAGAAATTGAAGAAATGTATGATGAAATAAAAGAAATTATTCAGATAGTGAAGGGAGACGAAAATTTAATAGTAATGGGTGACTGGAATTCGAGTGTAGGAAAATGGAGAGAAGGAAACATAGTAGGTGAATATGGATTGGGGCTAAGAAATGAAAGAGGAAGCCGCCTAGTAGAATTTTGCACAGAGCACAACTTAATCATAGCTAACACTTGGTTTAAGAATCATGAAAGAAGGTTGTATACGTGGAAGAACCCTGGAGATACTAAAAGGTATCAGATAGATTATATAATGGTAAGACAGAGATTTAGGAACCAGGTTTTAAGTTGTAAGACATTTCCAGGGGCAGATGTGGACTCTCACCACAATCTATTGGTTATGACCTGTAGATTAAAACTGAAGAAACTGCAAAAATGTGGGAAATTAAGGAGATGGGACCAGGATAAACTGAAAGAACCAGAGGTTGTACAGAGTTTCAGGAAGAGCATGAGGGAACAATTGACAGGAATAGGGGAAAGAAATACAGTAGAAGAAGAATGGGTAGCTCTGAGGGATGTAGTACTGAAGGCAGCAGAGGATAAAGTAGGTACAAAGACGAGGGCTGCTAGAAATCGTTGGGTAACAGAAGAAATATTGAATTTAATTGATGAAAGGAGAAAATATAAAAATGCAGTAAATGAAGCAGGCAAAAAGGAATACAAACGTCTCAAAAATGAGATCGACAGGAAGTGCAAAATGGCTAAACAGAGATGGCTAGAGGACAAATGTAAGGATGTAGAAGCTTAACTCACTAGGGATAAGATAGATACTGCCTATAGGAAAATTAAAGAGACCTTTGGAGAGAAGGGAACCACGTGTATGAATATCAAGAGCTCAGATGGCAGCCCAGTTCTAAGCAAAGAAGGGAAGGCAGAAAGGTGGAAGGAGTATATAGAAGGTTTATACAAGGGCGATGTACTTGAGAACAATATTATGGAAATGGAAGAGGATGTAGATGAAGACGAAATGGGAGATACGACACTGCGTGAAGAGTTTGACAGAGCACTGAAAGACCTGAGTCGAAACAAGGCCCCCGGAGTAGACAACATTCCATTAGAACTACTGACGGCGTTGGGACAACCAGTCCTGACAAAACTCTAACAGCTGGTGAGCAAGATGTATGAGACAGGCGAAATACCCTCAGACTTCAAGAAGAATATAATAATTCCAATCCCAAAGGAAGCAGGTGCTGACAGATGTGAAAATTACCGAACTATCAGTTTAATAAACCACGGCTGCAAAATACTAACGCGAATTCTTTACAGACGAATGGAAAAACTGGTAGATGCAGACCTCGGGGAGGATCAGTTTGGATTCCGTCGAAATGTTGGAACACGTGAGGCAATACTGACCTTACGACTTATCTTAGAAGAAAGATTAAGACAAGGCAAACCTACGTTTCTAGCATTTGTAGACTTAGAGAAAGCTTTTGACAATGTTGACTGGAATACTCTTTTTCAAATTCTAAGGGTGGCAGGGGTAAAATACAGGGAGCGAAAGGCTATTTATAATTTGTACAGAAACCAGATGGCAGTCATAAGAGTCGAGGGGCATGGAAGGGAAGCAGTGGTTGCGAAAGGAGTGGGACAAGGTTGTAGCCTCTCCCCGATGTTATTCAATCTGTATATTGAGCAAGCAGTAAAGGAAACAAAAGAAAAATTTGGAGTAGGTATTAAAATTCATGGAGACGAAGTAAAAACTTTGAGGTTCGCCGATGACATTGTAATTCTGTCAGAGACGGCAAAGGACTTGGAAGAGCAGTTGAACGGAGTGGACAGTGTCTTGAAAGGAGGATATAAGATGAACATTAACAAAAGCAAAACGAGGATAATGGAATGTAGTCAAATTAAATCGGGTGATGCTGAGGGAATTAGATTAGGAAATGAGACACTTAAAGTAGTAAAGGAGTTTTGCTATTTAGGAAGTAAAATAACTGATGATGGTCGAAGTAGAGAGGATATAAAATGTAGACTGGCAATGGCAAGGAAAGCGTTTCTGAAGAAGAGAAGTTTGTTAACATCGAATATAGATTTATGTATCAGGAAGTCGTTTCTGAAAGTATTTGTTTGGAGTGTAGCCATGTATGGAAGTGAAACATGGACGATAACTAGTTTGGACAAGAAGAGAATAGAAGCTTTCGAAATGTGGTGCTACAGAAGAATACTGAAGATAAGGTGGATAGATGACGTAACTAATGAGGAGGTATTGAATAGGATTGGGGAGAAGAGAAGTTTGTGGCACAACTTGACTAGAAGAAGGGATCGGTTGGTAGGACATGTTTTGAGACATCAAGGGATCACAAATTTAGCATTGGAGGGCAGCGTGGAGGGTAAAAATCGTAGAGGGAGACCGAGAGATGAGTACACTAAGCAGATTCAGAAGGATGTAGGTTGCAGTAGGTACTGGGAGATGAAGCAGCTTGCACAGGATAGAGTAGCATGGAGAGCTGCATCAAACCAGTCTCAGGACTGAAGACAACAACAACAACAACACAAATCTGAGAAATAAAACGAAAGGAAATGACACAAATGTTCAGTGCCTAAAATGAAATGGTGCTAGCGTAAGCTGTCGCCAGCAGACCGGTCGGAAAATAAGCAGTAAGAAGATCGGTAATAGGAGCTGGATAAAGCTCGCCTATCAGAAGAGGGACTAAAGACAGACTCGATAGCAACGCGCTGCCAACTCCCTGTCGATCGCAAAGATTTAGATCGCTACCGTGGACCGGAGGCCTCAGAGTCTCAGTCACTCTCAGTCACTATCCTAGTTGTCATCTGTCAGTTCACGTCAACGGCTACGAGAGTGTATAGCGACCGGAGTAGTGTTCATGGCGTGACTTGTACTTCGCCAACAGCGAGTTTAACGTGGACCATTAAGGAAGAGCTTGTACCACAACACATGAACTTACTTAAAGGTAAGTAGCTTCCTGCTCTTGTAAATAAAGAACGCTGTTAATACACGTGCGTTGTGGAAAGAGGATATCGGCCACGAAGGCACATCTTCTCCCTAGCTTCCAATGGTTCAACACTCTACAGTGTAGACGAGGACACAAAAGAAATAATTATACGTACCAAATACGTATTAAAATGAGATGCCGTTTAACATAGCCCCAATTCCTGAGTTATTACTACAAAGACACGATGGCAGCTTGTGAAAATGTGAAAACTCTTCATTATATTAAGAATTACTAAAAGAAATCAGAATTGCGGCAACCATAGCAAACTCTACATTCAGACGATTGTTGCAGAAGTGGTAGTCAGTGAATATCACATTTAGCACATGCAGAGAGGATGTGACTGATGTCACATTCTGTAAGTTTAGTTCAGTCACAGAATGGGGTTTGGGGTAATTCTAACGTGGGTGAAGGTGCAGTGGAAGACTTTCGTGGTTAAATCTCATACGGTACATTGTGGTTATGAGTCATCTTTTTTATTTATTTATTTGTTGTTCCGTGGGACCAAATTAAGGACAAGTCTCCATGGTCATGTAACAAGTCAATACATGAAATTATAACACGATATTAGAAACAGATAAAATGAAATATTAAAAACATATTCAGGTGCCAAGTAAGTTTAAATAATGAAAATGAACAATGTAACACAGGAATTTGCTTAATTTTTAGATCTTCCAGGAGCTCCTCGACAGAATAGACGGAGTGAGCCATGAGGAAACTCTTCAGTTTAGACTTAAAAGAGTTTGGGCTACTGCTAAGATTTTTGAGTTCTTGTGGTAGCTTATTGAAAATGGATGCAGCGGAATACTGCACTACTTTCTGCACAAGATTCAAGGAAGTGCATTCCACATGCAGATTGGATTTCTGCCTAGTATTAACTGCAAACTCTTGGGAATGGGCTAATATTGCAAAAACAAACGACATTAAAGAAAATATATACTGTGAGGGCAATGTCAGAATTCCCAGACTATTGAATAGGGGTCGACAAGAGGTTCTTGAACTTACATCACATATAGCTCGAACAGCCCGTTTTTGAGCCAAAAATATCCTTTTTCAATCAGAAGAATTACCCCAAAAAATAATACCATACGACATAAGCGTATGAAAATATGCGAAGTAGGCTACGTTTCGTGTTGAAGTGTCACTTATTTCAGATGCTGTTATAATGGTAAATAATGCAGAATTTAGTTTCTGAACAAGATCCTGGACATGAGCTTTCCACAACAGCTTACTACCTATCCGAACGCCTAGGAACTTGAACTGTTCCGTCTCGCTTATAATATGTCCATTCTGTCTGATCAAAATATCGGTTCTTGTTGAATTGTGAGTTAGAAACTGTAGAAACTGAGTCTTACTGTGATTTAACATCAAATTATTTTCCAAAAGGCACGAACTTATTTCATGAACTACATTATTTGATACTGTTTCAATATTACACACAAGATCCTTCACTAACAAGCTGCTGTCCTCAGCAAACAGAAATATTTTTGAATCACCTGTAATACTAGAAGGCATATCATTTATATATATAAGAAACAGCAGTGGCCCCAGCACCCACCCTTGGGGAACACCCCACTTAACAGTGCCCCATTGGGACTGAACATCACTACCACTGTCAATATTGCGGAGAATTACCTTCTGCTTTCTGTTCTTAAAGTAAGAGGCGAACCAGTTGTAAGCTACTCCCCTTACTCCATAATGGTCCAACTTCTGAAGTAATATTTTGTGGTCAACACAATCAAAAGTCTTCGTTAAATCAAAGAAAACTCCTAGCGTTCACAACCTTTTATTTAATCCGTCCATAACCTCACAGAGAAAAGAGAATATAGCATTTTCTGTTGTTAACTCTTTTCTAAAACCAAACTGAACATTTGACAGCAAGTTATGTGAATTTAAATGCTCCTGTAACATTGTATACACAACCTTCTCGATAACTTTAGCAAACACCGATGGCAGAGAAATAGGTCTATAATTGTCAATATTATCCCTGTCTCCCTTTTTATAAAGTGGCTTCACTACCAAGTACTTTAATTGGTCAGGAAACCGACCACTCCTAAAGGAAAAGTTACATATATGGCTAAGTACTGGGCTAACATAAATAGAACAGTAATTCAGTATTCTGCTAGATACCCCGTCATATCTATGAGAGTTCTGGTCTTTAGTGATTTAATTACTAACTCAATCTCCCTCTTATCAGTATCATGGAGGAGCATTTCAGGTAACAGTCTCGGAACACAGTTTTCTAAGAGCGCTATATGATTCCTTGTTGGGACTATGTTTCTATTTAGTTCACCTGCTTTATTCAGAAAGTGATTATTAAATACTGTACATATATGCGACTTATCAGTAACACGAACATTCCCACTAGGCACTGATTCTATATCCTCGACCTGTCTCTGCAGTCCAGCCACTTCCTTTACAACTGACCATATGGTTTCAATTTTATCCTGAGACTTATTCTATCTGCATACCACGTACTTTTTGCCTTCCTAATAACGTTTTTAAGCACCTTACAATACCGTTTGTAATGGGCTGCTGCATTTAGATTCTGACTGTTTCTAACGTATTGACATAATTGCCACTTTGTTCTACAAAATATTCTTATCCCTCTAGTCAGCCACCCAGACTGCCTGTTTGTGCTAGTACCCTGTTTTGAACGTTCTAACGGAAAGCAACTTTCAAAGAGCACGAGAAAAGTCTTGAGAAAAGCATTATATTTATTGTCTACTGTATCAGCGCTATAAACATCTTGCCACTCTTGTTCCTTTATAAGGTTTGCAAAGGTCTCTGTAGCAACTGGATCAGTTTTCCTAAACAGCTGATGACTATATTTAAAACGTGTTGCAGCACAAAAATCTTCCAGAGTTACAATTTATGCATGATGATCTGAAAGGCCATTCACCTTTTTGCTAACAGAATGCCCTTCTAGTAATGAGGAATGAACAAAAATGTTGCTGGCCGCGGTGGTCTCGCCGTTCTAGGCGCGCAGTCCGGAACTGTGCGACTGATACGGTCGCAGGTTCGAAACCTGCCTCGGGCCTGGATGTGTGTGATGTGCTTAGGTTAGTTAGGTTTAAGTAGTTCTAAGTTCTAGGGGACTAATGACCACAGCAGTTGAGTCCCATAGTGCTCAGAGCCGTTTTTTAACAAAAATATTGTCTATGGTTGTTCTTCTGTTCCCTTGCACTCTCGTTGGAAAGAATACGGTTTGCATAAGATTATATGAATTACGGAGGTCTACCAGCAACCTCTCCATTGCACAATCACTTATACAATTAATATTGAAGTCACCACATATAACTTACTTTTTGTATTCCTATAAAGTGAACCAAGAACCTCCTCTAGATTTAGCAAAAATATTGTGAAATCAGAGTCTGGGGATCTATAAATAACAACAGTTAGAAGTTTAGCTCCATTAAATTAACCACACCTGCACAACATTCAAACACCTTTTCAGTGCAGTACTTTGAAACATCAATTGACTCAAATGGGATTCCGTTTTTCACATACATGGCTACTCCCCCACAACGCAAAGAGCTCCTCGAGAAGCTGCCAGCTAACCTGTATCCCGGTAAAGGAAGCCTCTGAATTATCTCCTTATTTAAGAAGTGTTAAGATACACCAATAATTTCAGAGTCAACATCTATAAGCAATTCACTAACTTTATCTCTAATACCTTGTATATTTTGATGAAATATACTAATTCCCTCATTACTCGGATATCTAAGCTATGTCAAAAGTGGTACCTTTGTTAGAGAGACTTCCCTTAGGCAGGAATACCTATCAGCTGACTTCAATCTAAAAAAGGTGCAGCTCTAACACCCACTACTGCAGAAATTTTCCCATGAGTGATCACACCAACCCCACCTATGCTGTCACCTATAATAAGCTTTGGTAACCTTCCCTTCCCATACCTGTTGAGGTGCAGGCCATGTCTAGTGAAACCCGTCCTGCTGATAGACTCCACCGACACCACTGAAATGTGACCCATGCTTTCTGTCATCAGCGCACTCCCAAGTCTCATGTTATTACGCCTGACGGCTGTATTAAGATGAGGCCGATCGTGACGCTGAAACAGTTCCACGAAATGCACATCCGTGTGGCCAGTGTGAATGGCTTTCTTTTCCAGGTCACCATCTGTGTCACACTCCCCATCCCTATCAATACTATTACCAGCCCCACCCACAATCACTACCTGATCCTCTTTAGTAAAATCCCTAGATAACCCTCCTATGTTAACAGTGTGGGTGAGTGAACCTCATAAAACCACCCTGTGCTTGGGATGACAGGCTGAAGGCCGGTATAACATCTTCCCCTGAAGAACTGACATGCGTTCCAGTTCGCCTCTTATCGTTCAGAGGCATTCTGTTCGGCCCGATTGTACAATTCAGAAGGCGATAGTTTTAGGTGGATTTAAGTTCTACATCTAAATCTACACATATACTCTGCTAGCCACCAATCTGTGTAAAGCGGAGGGCACAATTCGCGCCAAAGTCATATTTCCCCCCATCTGTTCCACTCGCGGATCGCGCGAGGGAAAAACGACTGTCTGAACGCGTCAGTACGACCTCTTATTTGCCTTATCCCTGAACGATGATCAGTACGCGATTTCAAAGTTGGTGGTACTAATATATGCTCTACATCCTCGTTGAAGATCGGATTTCGGAATTTGGTGAGCAGCCCCTTCTGTTTAGAGCGTCTTTTATGTGCAAGTGTGTCCAACTTCAAACTTTCGGTGAGATTTGTAACGCTCTCGCGATGACTAAATGTACCCATCACGAATCTCGCAGCTCTTCGTTGGACCTTCTCAACCTCTTGAATCAGACCCAAACATTAAGACTCCCATACAGATGAACAATACTCTAAGACTGGACGTACTAACGTATTTTAACCTATTTCCTTTGTTGAAGGACTGCATCGCTTCAGGACTCTACCAATAAACTGCAATCTACAGTTCCCTTTACCTGTTACTTGTGTAATCTGATCATTCCATTTGAGATCATTTCGAATAGTCACACTCAGAACCTTGACGGATGTTACCGCTTCCAAAGACTGATCATTTATTTTGTACTCATACATTAATGGGGATTTTCGCCTTGTCATACTTAGTAGGTTACACCTACTAATATTGAGAGGTAACTGCCAGTCATTACACCACGCATTTATTTTCTGCAAATCCTCATTGATTTGTCCACAACTTTCGTGTGATACTACTTTCCTGTAGTCTACGGCATCGTCAGCAAACAGTCTAAGGCCGCTGTCAACCAGATCGTTTATGTCAATCGTAAAAAGCAGAGGGCTTATTACGCTGCCCTAGGGCACACCTGAAGTTATTCTGGTTTGTGTTGAAGTAACCCCGTTCAGGACGACAATCTGCCCCCTGTCTGTTCTGGATTCTGTGGCTTCTTTAGCCGGAAAAGCGACTGCCTCGTTATGAATAATGTCGTAATGAGATTTTACCCAAGGAATTCAACCACATGGCTTTGGATTTCACACTCAGTGCTGTCAAATGATTGCCTAGATGAAATTGCTGATTTTGGAATTTCGATTCTTATGCTTTAAAGGTGGTAAAACTGGCACGTTAGAAACGTCTTCAGCAGTAACTAACCATCACAGAGAGTTCCATGTCGAAATTCAGCAGCAGAAAGCGAGGTAATCATTGCGTTGTGCAATCAACGTATGGAGGTTTCTGTAAGGATGTACGAATTACCGACAGGGAATCTTGGTTTTCATATTTTTTTATTTTTCTGTTCATTTACATTCCACTTACTAGAGGCGTGCTATCAGCGTTTAAACAGCCATTCATCATACACAGTATTATAAAATTCTACAAATTTTAATACAATTACAATAGAAAAAAGAAATAAGTATGTAAAATAGGTTGATAGTGTTTATGGCAAGATGGTGATAACGTAATGTACGTAAATTCACCTTATACTGACATAATATGATGAGGAGTTCTGGTAACTGTGGATAGAAAAAGAGATGCAGGTTTAGGGCAAGATGAGGATGAGATCTGTATACATTCACTTTGTTATGGGCAAGATATGATGGGGCTTCCTGAAAGCTGTGGATTGAGTATGATATGTAGGAAGTATTGGAAAGTATACTGTATGGAAATGGTGATGACAAGTTTTAGGGTATGGGTGGATGCCAGCTGCACAACGAATCTTCATTCGGCATGAAGCAGATGGAGAGAGGTAGCTTCTGGTTAGAAAGATACGTACGTTTCTGGAATGAGCTCACAGTCTGGGAGAGGAAGGAGATTTAAATTGCACTGGGGACGAGTATGGAGATCTTGGAGATGGAAGTGGGATGTGTTGAATGAACCGAGGCAGTAGGTCAGTGTTCTTAGGAATGAGGCAGGCTATGGGTGCTGGGACTCAAACCAACACACTCGGAGAATTTTGTTCCGTGTGTATCTCTTGTAGGAGACCAATAGACGTCCTCATGTGACGTGTTTTGTGTAACGTCCAGACGTAGCAGTAGAAAGCAGAAATATGCGACATACCGGTGACATCCCCGTCACTCTCCAAGTATGTCTTCATATCACTGATGCCGTTAAGTATCAGAGATACTGTAATAGTGCCTGTACTGAGACCTTTGCGAGTTTATAAATCACCACACCAAAATGTTACCAACAGACATATGAGATTAAATAACTACTCTAAAGAAATATTGACCCTTCATTAAATTATTCTTACAACAGTGTTTGGTTAGCGAACGTGTCGACAGTTTAATTGTTCCTAGCTGCAGTTATTTAATTTTTATCTCATTAATCAACCCTTAACTTTCCTAAACTTTTCTGAAAACTAATTATTAACTGAAACATCCTGACAACGTAGAACTGTTGACGGACCGAGACTCGAACTGCGGACTTTTGCCATTCTCGGGCAAGTGTTCTACCAGCAGTCGGATGTAACGCTGTGAGACTCAGTCGTAAATCGTGCTTGAGTAGTTCAGTCGGTAGATCACTTCCCGGCGAAAGGCAAATGTCCCGAGTTAGAGTCTCGATTCACCATACAGTTTTAATCTGCCAAGAGGTTTCCTATGAGTATTTCATATGAGTACAGACTCCACTGCAGAGTGAATATTTCATTCCGGTATCTGTTATCTATATAAATTGTCTACTCAACAAGCAGTTTAAATGCAGCACATTCTCCAGTTTAAGAGCACGAACGTGTCTCCTTCTACTGAGTCCACTAAAAAAGTGTGCGCTTCAGTGCTATACCTATTAATTTCCGCGCCCATTTATTGTCACCTGAAACATCGGCGATGATCCCCCTTTATGCGCTCTGTTATTCAAAGATCCTTATGTTTACTCGAGGCACAGACTTTCCTCTCACATATGGTACTCTTAAAAGGGATTCGGCACCCATTCTTTCAACATAGGGGACAGAGGCTCTTCCAGAAGAACACGGCCAATATGCCAATTTTCTCCCTGCCCCCTGTGCGCTCCGATCTATTGTCAACTCTAAGTGCCATCGCTGTCATCGATCCAGCTACCTACTTGTGACGTCTCCATATCCTTGAGACAGCCCTGGATTAGGAGTGTGGACAGTTGTGTAAAGAGCGGAGCACAACAGCGCAAGTTAATGACTTCATCTAATGACGCTGCCCATACGGGAAACCAGTTCCTTCTGTCTAAAGCAAAATGGGATTTCTCGACATTTAATTTAGACTGACCGTGTCAACCTCAGCGTTATGGCCGCAGAGGAGACGAGCAAGTAAACAGGTTGAAGCTGTACACATTAACTTTACTGCTTAACTGTATCGTTACCAAAAAAGATGACTTATAACTAAATTATTGTTTCAGTTTCATGCATTAAAAATTCCAGCACCTTGTCGCCATGCTTTTCATTTAAGCGTAATATCTCCATGACATTCCGACTGTGACCCGCGTTTCATATTCACGTCTGCGATTGTTTTTCTCCACCTTTACATCTACTTCTACATTCATACTCCACAAGCCACCACACGCTGTGTGACGGAGGGCACTTTACGTGCTACTGTCATTACCCCGATTTCCTGTTCCAGTCGCGTATGGTTCGCCGGAAGAAGGACTGGCGGAATGCCTCCGTGCACGCTCGAATCTCTCTAATTTTACATTAATGATCTCCTCGGGAGGTATAAGTAGGGGGAAGCAATCTATTCGATACCTCATCCAGGAACGCACCCTCTCGAAACCTGGACAGCAAGCTACACCGCGATGCAGATCGCCTCGCTTACAGAGTCTGCCACTTGAGTTTGCTAAACATCTCCGTAACGCTATCACGCTTACCAAATAACCCTGTGACGAAACGCGCCGCTCTTCTTTGGATCTTCTCTATCTCCTCCGTCAACCCGACCTGGTACGGATCCCACGCTGATGAGCATTACTCAAGTATAGGTAGAACGAGTGTTTTGTAAGCCACCTCCTTCGTTGATGGGCTACATTGTCTAGGGACTCTCCCAACGAATCTCAACCTGGCACCCGCCCTAACAACAATTAATTTTATGTGATCATTCCACTTCAAATCGTTCCGCACCCATACTCCCAAATATTTTAATAAAGTAACTGTTACCAGTGTTTGTTCCGCTACCATATAATCATACAATAAAGGATCCTTCTTTCTATGTATTCACAATACATTACATTTGTCTGTGTTAAGGGTGAGTTGCCACTCCCTGCACCAAGTGCAGATCTTCCTGCATTTCGCTGCAATTTTCTAATGCTGCAACTTATCTGTATACTACAGCATCATCTGCGAAAAGCTGCATGGAACTTCAAACACTATCTACTACTTTTCTTCAGTTACAGTTCTAATCAAACGACTCCCGTTATTACAGATAACAAGCTCTATCCAATGTGTTCTTCACTATGCATTTTTTCTCGTTGCGTCGTCGCTGTAGGTATGCAGATAAATCATAAGTCGAAGTTGCTGGTGAGTGGTGAGACGTCATTCTTTCGATAACCCAGAACCAAATGTTTTCAGTGGTTGAGAGCTTGTGCTGTCACATCTGAACTGACTGCCACAGTGCACCTATCCCAGACGGTGTAAATGAAAAGCGCTTGTCCTAGCTAGAGGATGAGATAAGTATTCATAGGCCGTCGTGATGTCACATTATTATTTTGCCCAGTATCAGACCGCTCGAAGGCATGGGCGCCTTCCCTACTTGCAGAGAGCAACTGATATGAATGAATAGTGGCAAAAGGGGTAGGATGAAAACACTAATAAATAAACGGTTTAGGAAACAAACAAAGAGATATATTCTAAAATCAGTACAGGAAAAGATGCTCTTAATCAAGGGTAACATCCATTGACACAAAAACACTCTTTAAATGTATTCGTAGTTGCGAATAGATTTAACGTATTTCATAACAGATGTAACTGCCACTATACCTGTCCCTTTGGACACGCATACACGTTGAAAGGAACTTTACATCATAATTCAGGCACTGTAATACTGCAAAAACATTGTGTTCAAGATTCGCAACAGGAGGAAGTACATTTGGGAACACACAGCAAGATTTCAGTTACATTACATCACGGTCAGGCACAGATCCCGAAATTAGGTATTGTACTGTAACGCGTACCCACGAGCAGATACAGACTGAGATCACAAGTTGGTAACGATGAAGAGTAGGCTGAAGTTTAAAAGACTTGTCAGAAGGAATCAATACCCAAAGAATTGTGATACGGAATTGGTAACCAACAGAGAGATACGCTTGAAATCTGAGGCTACAAACACTGAGGCAATGAATAGCTGAGCACCCAGTTCAGTTGAAGACGAATGGCCATATCTGAAAAGCGCAATTACAGACGTTGGAGAGAAAAACGTAGATAGAAGGGGAATAATTGCGAGGAAAGCATGGGTAATAGAAAAAAATACTTAAGCTGATCAACGCAAGCAGGAAGTAGAAAAATGTTCAGGGAAACTAAGGAATTCAGCAATAGATGTCACTTATGAATGAAGTAAGGAGAAGTGCTGGGAAGCTAGGGCGAAATGGCTGCATGAAAAATGTGAACAAAAGTGAAAAGAAATGATCGTCAGGAGGACTGACTCAGCATATAGAAAAGCCCAAACAGCCTTTAGTGAAATTATAATCCAGGGCAGTAACATCAAGAGTGCAATGAGAATTCTGATTTCAAATGCAGAGGACAGAGCAAATATATGGAAAGAGTACTCTGAGGGCCTCTGTGGAAGGGAGGAGGCTGGGGGGGGGGGGGGAGGGAGGGGTGACTTATCTGATGACGTGATGGAAGAAGGAACAGGATATGATATGCAAGAGATAGGGGATCCAGTATTTAAATCAGCATTTAAATGAGCTTTTGAGGAATTAAAATCAAATAAGGCAAAGGGAATAGATAACTTTCCACCAGAATGTCTAAAATCACTGTGAGAATTGGCAACAAAACGATTAGTAACGTTGGTGTTTGGAATGTATGAGACTGTCGATATACCATCAGACTTTCCGAAAAACGTCATCTACACAATGCCCCAGAGCCGACCAGTTTGAGAATTACCACACAATCACCTTAACACTTCATGCATCCAAATTGCGACCTAGAGTAACGTACACAAGAATGGGAAAGAAAATTCAGGATCTATTACATGACGAACAGTTTGTATCTAGGAAAGGCTAAGGCGCCAAAGAGGCAGTTATAACGTTGTGGTCCATAATGGAAGAAAGACTGAAGAAAAATCGAGACCCGTTTGTAGGATTTGTCGACTTCTAAAACACGTTCGACAATGTAAAATGGTGCACGATGTTCGAAATCGTGAGAAAAGTAGGGGCTAACCTATAGGGAAAAGCGGACTATATATAATATGTGGAAAAACCAAGAGGAAACAATATAAGGGGAAGGCCAAGAACGAAGTGCTTGGATCTAAAAGTGTATAAGACAGGGCAGTAGTCTTTCACCTCTGCTGTTCAATCTATACGTCGAAGAGGCAATGACGTAAATAAAAGATAGGTTCAAGAGAGGGATTAAAATTCAAACCTTATCAATGCTATGATTCGCTGTTTACATCTCTATTCTCAGTCAAAGTGAACAAGAATTACAGGTTGAATGGAAAGAACAGTCAAATGAGCACAGAATACGATTTGAGAATAGGGCGAAGAAAGGAGGCGAAAGTAATGAGTATTTGTAGATATGAGAACAGCGAGAAATTTAACGTCATAATTGGTGATGACGAATTATACGAAGTTAAGGAATTGTGCTACCTAGGCAACAAAATAACACGTGATGGACAGAGCAAGAACGACTTAAAAAGCAAACTAACAATGACATGAGGGGCATTCGTGGCCAAGAGGAATCTACCAGTATCAAACGTACTTCTTAATTTGAGAAAGAAATTTCTGAGAATATATGTCTGGAAAACAATATTGTATGCCAATGAGACATGGACTGTGGGAAAACCAGAATACGAGAGAACTGAAGCAACTGAGATGTGATGCTAGAGAAGAATGTTATAAATTAGGGGGAACGATAAGATAAAGAATGAAAAGGTTGTCTGCAGAATGAGCGAGGAAAGGAATATGTGAAAAACACTGACAAAAAATAGAAACAGCAAGGTAGAACAAATGTTAATATATCACGAAATGACTTCCATGGCACTGTATGTAGGGTAAAGGATAAAAAGTGTAGAGGATGAGAGAAATTGGAATATATACAACAGATAATTTAGGAGGTCGGTTGTAAGTGCTACTCTGAGAAGAAAAGGTTGGCGCAGGAGAGGAATTCATGACAGGGCACATCAAACCATTTGGAAGACAGATGACTAAGAAAAGATAGACTTATAGAAAGAGCATTACACGAAGGAAGTCGCTATACAATACTAAGGGTTCAGGGTCGTAGCCCCATCAACAGATGTGAACGGGGAGTGTAGGTAATTTCATGGGCATTTCTCTAGTGTTTGGATGTCATGAAGGAGTAAGTACTTTTGTACTGTTTGAAATTATAAGCTCGCAGTGTCAACAGATACGCTGTATCGCCTGGAGGGTAACTTGGACCATCTCTGTTTTGCGAGATTCGTTGGCGATGAAGAAAGTGATTGAAACATTTTGAGAAGATTATTTTACTATGGTTAGTTTGATGTGAAAAAGAAGATGTTTTAATTAAGATTATATTTTACACATCATGTGTCATAAAATTTTTTAGACATATAACCGGGAGAACGAGATAAAATGAAACGGAGGTGAAACAAATGATGAACACATTTTTTAAAAAATGGTTTCACAAGTATGAGAATAAGCTAATAATTTTTCTTACAGGGAGACAGCACTATTCAGAACAACTTACATGTAAAGATAAATGAGGTTGGACGCTTGAGCAGATCAGCTTGCATTTCTTTCAAGGAGTTGTTAAGTTGTTGGTATATTCGCTGCTTTCAGCAACGCCTACTGATTCGAATTATGGCAAAGGGGGCATTTCTGAGCAAAGCCACGAAACGTGTTAGGTACATTTATAGTGATCTAAAGGTGAATGATGACATATTCTAGGCATTTTAGTAGTGGATATGACATGACGTTATACAGATATTAGTTTGTTAAGAGTTAAGTGACTTTATGTGGTATGTTTTTAAAAATGGTTCAAATCGCTCTGAGCCCTATGGGACTTAACTTCTGAGGTCATCAGTCCCCTAGAACGTAGAACTACTTAAACCTAACTAACCTACGGACGTCACGCACATCCATGCCCGAGGCAGGATTCGAACCTGCGACCGTAGTGGTCGCGCTGTTCCAGACTGAACCGCCTAGAGCCGCTCTGCCACACCGGCCGGCCTGGTATGTTTTCAAACGATGTAACGCTGATGTGTAGGAAGACGCGAATATGACTGGGAACTTGTGACTAGCTTACTATGGACACTTTGTAGTCTTTCAGATGTAGTAATCTTTTTGCTGAGTAAGAGGTATCATATGCACTGCAAAGCGAAGTTGTTGATAAGGTTGCGGAGAATATGCAACATTTGATTTGTCATGACGTTCCAAACGATTTTTTTTACTGCAGATAACTGTTTGTTCACAATGGTTGAAAAATTATACCTGTGTTCATGTTACTAATTGTACAGTTGTTTTTCTCAGCAAGTCAGCTTCACTTAGTTTCACATGATTTCATATTATTCCATTATGTGTAGCAGTAATGTTTGTTTATCAGTTCTTTATTCTTTATCCGTTACGAGGCATATACTTGGAGTACATTAAGCAAATATTTCTTGGATAACATTTCTTAGTCGCTTGTGTTATTTAAGTAATGTCTGACGGACTGTCGACTGACTCAGTAATTGAACAGCGACAAATACCATGCAGCGCACAGCAACATGAACCCTTTCTCTCCTTTTCATCTACTTTCCTTCCCAGTAGTTAGACTAATTCGTAAAATTCTACAGCAAGAAGCATTTCTTAGTAACAACTGTCGTAGATGTGTTTCGCAGTATGCAAGATAGTTTTAATCAAAGAAACATTACGACTGTAAAAGGAAGATAGAGCTTTTTGTAACTAAGATTTGTCACATGCCTTTTCACTGATGATATCATTGTATGTCAGTTCTTACTTACTCAGATTATTTTGTTTTGCTTATAAGGAATGAAACGGCCTTGCCGCAGTGGATACACCGGTTCCCGTGAGATCACCGAAGTTAAGCGCTGGATGGGTGACCATGCAGCCGCCATGGGCTGTTGCCATTTCTCGGGGTGCACTCAGCCTCTTGATCCTAATTGAGGAGCTGCTCGACCGAATAGTAGCGGCTTCGGTCAAGAATACCATCCTAATGACCGGGAGAGCGTTGTGCTGACCCCACGCCCCTCCTGTCTGCATCCTGATCTGAGGATGACACGGCGGTCGGATGGTCCAGGTAGGCCACTCGTGGCCTGAAGACGGAGAGCTTATAAGGAATGAACTTATTCACATTCTTTTTTACTGTTTACTGCATATGGAATCATGTCATTTGTTTATCATTAGGATTTGTAAAACTCTGAAAAAGCACCGTTAACGTAGTCTGTAACTTTTGTGCTCGCCGACAAAATAATGTGTTACAGCATTTATCTCTTTGATTGCCACATGATTAAGATCTCTAACTGGGCGCTTGACTGTCGTACGAGTAGGCTGAAAAATGTACGATTTCGCAACAAAGAGAGAGTAGCTCTCTTCAGTTGTCCTGAAAAAACATTTTTAAGTATGGAACGATACGCTCAGAAGCATGGTTGTGGGATATGTTTGGTTTTCAGTTGTCAGCGGAGAACTGATTACACTGATACAGTTTCCTGTGCGTCTGCTCCTTGCCTACTAACACGTAGACTAACCTTCTTGTGATACGGTTGTCAATGTCAGTGGGATGGAAGCAACCATCTTACACTGAGTCTTCGACACTGATCATTTAAAGAACCGATTCTACAAGACATTGGTGCTGTACTGTGTACAATCACGTTACTGCCGAATTCTTTTATATATATTTTACCGACGACAGTTCTATATACTCAAGACACTACAAAAACCAGTGCAGTGCAAAGGCAACATTTGTGAATAAACTAATTTTTTAGCAAGAAAGTTCACAGACTATGTGCAGTGTGTTTTTCTTGCAGCAACTAATGTCATGAAAATAAAATAGAAAGAACTTATCACAAGAAAAGACAAAAAACAAATTCTGGCATTTCTACGTCATACAGACTTTCGCATTTGTTATCTTGTATCTCATTGACATTGATGTTTACGACTATGTGTGGGGGCCTGTGCACAACGATTTATTCATATTTTAATCACTGTTGTTACTGTATTATTTGGACTTACGTACTTTTTCATCCTCATCGCAGTACTTAGAAAATTTTAACTTCGTTAAAGAGTTTTGAAAATTAACCTTAGCCTGTTATAGATCCAAATCTGCAAAATTCTGGCCAAAGAGGTCGAGGGGTTGTAATATGGGCTGTAGATAACTTGATGGACATTTCCCCAGTATGTGGATGTCATGAAGAAGGAAGAGTCTTTGCTCTGCTAGAAATTATAAGCGCGCAGTGTCCTCAGAGATTCTGTGTCGCCTGGAGACTTTGTTGGACCATCTCTGATTAGCAAGATGCGCGGAAGATGATGTGCGATGTCAATCGAGAAATGAGGAGACACAGTAGTCGGCAGTAGGTTGGTTGATTGATTCGACGGGGAGGGGGGGGGGGGCGGGAGGGACCAAACAGCGAAGTCATCGTTCCATTTCAAACTAACAACCCCGACAGCGTCATATATTGACGTTGGTCAGGACAGAACTGGCAGTACACGGTCTAGCCTCATCTTGTTGAACGATAACGCGACGGAGGGAACGATGATAGGATACAGCCACCGGCCATATCGCATCAATAGTTTAATGGCTGACGTCCAAATTGCCGGTTATACGGACTACAGGTGATTGTATGAGATTGAATGACGATGAGAAAGTAGCCTGTCAACGTTCGTTCTTGGAGCTCGCACAAAGAGATGTGACTGTGAAACAAAAAAAATGTTAAAATGTGTGTGAAATCCTATGGGACTTAACTGTTAAGGTCATCAGTTCCTAAGCTTACGCACTACGTAACCTAAATTATCCTAAGAACAAATACACACACCCATGCCCGAGGGAGGACTCGAACCTCTGCCGGGAGCAGCCTCGAAGTCCATGACTGCGGCGCCCTTAAACCGCTCGGCTAATCCCGTGCGGCGACTGTGAAACGAAACACATATCTGGTGCTCATCTGAAAAGGCGTCGTGGCGTCAATCCAGTGTCCCGTGTTGGCTTTGGCACTTCGCTATTGGCGTTGCCATAAACTGAGGATGTATCGGCTTGTATTATGTTAAGCTTACGGCTGTTGAAAGCCAGCGGGACAACTGCAAGACAGGAAATGAGTGATACAAGGTAGGGAGCAGGCAAACTGTTAGCGTTTTGTTTTCCAAAGGCAAACAGCAACGCTATAAGCTGCCCCAGGAGAGAACTTTCGCTTGAGGAAGTTAACTTCAACACTGCCTGGATGCTGTTGCAAGGCGTCACTGTAGGAGATACAAAAACACACGTCTTAGCATAGATACTTGGCACTGAGAACCATAACGTCAACAGGTTTACACAGGTTATGGTGCTCAAAGAGCGGCCCCCATTCACGAGAGGCCCCAGAGCAAGGCCAAGTGACATAAAACGCTGTTGTCGCTGGCGATAATAGGAGAGGTAGTGCCGCTTAGCTTTCAGCTGAATGCTGTTTACTACAGAACTTGGCGTGTGTTAATGTAAAGGTCAGAAACACTCTCACCTACCGAGTAGTAGAAAGGGACGAAACTGAATGTGGTTGGTTCAGAGCCACTCGGGGCTGAAGCATGTTAAGTGCCGGAGGATGGCTGGGACGGCTATAAGAAAAGATAAATAGCGATCCGCCACAATCCTTTAAATATCCTTTTTTTTATTCAGACAATTCGCAGTCAGATCATTAGGGCATCGACTCCGAGTCGCTTAGCGTCAGCCTCAGCTAAACTCTGAAAAGTCGTTTTTTCCCACGTGGCGTGTTGCTCTCAAAGTTCGTACTTCACATCCTTCCTAGTGATTGCTATTTCTGTTAGCTATCACCCCACGCACCCAGTGACTGACTTCTGTTGTGCAGCAAGTTGCATTCTCGTCATGTTTTCTGTTTTACGTCTTCCATTAGTTGCTTTAAATTTCGTGGATGTATATTTTGTCTATGCAACTATCTGAAGGCAGTTTGTTTACTTCCATACGCAATTCGCTTCTTTTACTTGATAAGCATCTTCAGTGGCTGTTTCCAGCGCTGTTAATCATGCCTGTGGTCCTGGAGACGTATTCGTTACTTTCCATGCTCCATCTGGCCAATTTCCGGCCTTCTTTCACCCACATCTGATTCAACATATCGCATATATCACTTGCATGGGAGCTTAATTAAAAATAAAAGACTAATATTAATGAATAAATGCAATAACTACTAGGTATGTTACCGGTTACGAAGTCTAGTTACCGGTGAACCCTTGACTATTATTAGCACGCAATCTGACTGCATAAAATAAAAATAAAGAATGACAAGGAATTTCCATTAACAGAATTGATTAATTAAGTCCCCTGCAACTTTAAAAGCTCCGAAACAACAGAGCATAAGTGTAATTGTTGTGTGTGTGGTAGTGTGACTCAACGCACATATACCTGGTTCGGTTCTTCCTCAATACTACAAAATATTTTAAACACCATGTACAATGAACTAATTGAAAAACCAGAAATACTATAATTGCACATAGAAACCAGAATTGCAAGTCTAATAAATGAACACGAGACAGATGTTTTGTTAACTGTACCTGTGAGCAAGAGGTATTTTTATCTCATTATATATTGACGAAAATATTCCATTACACCAGCTTAGTAAATCAAAAGCCCATCTCCTTTCTCAAATATATTCTGACAATTGCGTCTTCTTCCATCTATACATTACACCAACCGAACAGTACAACATTTCAGTCAACACTCAGATCGTCTACTCTCTCACCCAACGGAACAACGACTGCTCTCGACATCCTATGAACTACTACTGCTTCCAGTGAAGGCGTCGGAATAATAGTCTTTGGCGCAATCTCTGGCTGTGTGACTCAGTGTTGCCCACCTTTAACACTTCCACGACAGCGAGCCTCTTTCTACTGTACCGTCAAGGGAAACCGAAACAACGATGCCACAGCGACAGCCTGTTACCCGCAGTTTAGCAATCTGTTAGTGTCGCACGAAGTGTCCCCTACCCAAGAATGAGGAGAACGAGCTTGGGTTAAATCCTATTCAGCTGCTTTTGTATATATGTCGAATCCTGAAATTTAATGACAGCACGATCCTCTACTCCACATATCACACTTATAATTTCACATGCCTGTTAATACTACCTGCATATAGCATCTATTTGAAACTTTTAACTTTACGAGAAGTCATGATCACACCAGCGGAAGCTGTTACACAGTTCTCACGAAATTCGCTGATCAACCAGTTTTCCTCTTTAGAAGTGACACAGCACACAGCTATCGCCTACCGCGTCTTTCTCATTGCACTACAGCTGTCTTAACGTCGGTACTTTTGGGCTGACTGGCGATATAGCTTCCAGAGGGTAAAGCGCACTGTAGCGGTAGGAAATAACTCTCCGCCTAAGTGTCAGCATCTCCTGATGCGCGTCGCAGATACACCTGAGTGGCGGCTAACTGCATTTCATACTAAGGATTATTTACGTCACTGCGCTTTGCGCTTAATGTGGCTGAACCGAATACTATACTCTGATGCCTGCCGCTGTACCGCCACGCTGAACATTTACGTCCGCGCTGCACAATTTGCATTTAAATGCGACGGGAGAGTGAACTGCGGCAATTAACTCTGCGCGCTTCCAACCCACCGCGCAGCGACTCTAAAACCCCCACGTGACGGTGTGCGCCAGTTATCTATGGTATTAACGGTCAGACTCGAGCTGAAATACCTATAGTTCACTTTTCGATCCGCCTGCAAAAATCGGTCTTTTACGTAAAAGCAAGTTTCCTCGCACCAGATATTAAATCTGATGCTTTAGCATGATCTTGCGAACGATCCCAACCCCTGAGGTACAAAATGACCAAAAAATCCTTAATCTATTCTTTGCGAAATCATCATCAGCCTCACTTCCAGTTAGGATTTAATCTCATGAGTCAGCCTGTGATTCCATCCCGTACTTTGCCTTTAAATATTTATTTTTTCACGTGGTAGTTATTTACAGGACACGTAGTGCTAATTACAGGTCTGACATTCTTTCTAGATGGTCGTTGCACACAGCTCGATACTTACCAGTTACTTCGTTTATTGGTCCATCTATTAACTCTCAATTAACATCTATATCTACATCCATACTTTGCAAGCCACCTGACGGTGTGCGGTGGAGGGTACCTTGAGTACCTCTATCGGTTCTCCCTTCTATTCCAGTCTCATATTGTTCGTGGAAAAAAAGATTGTCGGTATAACTCTGTGTGGGTTGTAATCTCTCTCATTTTATCCTCATGGTCTCTTCGTGAGATATACGTGGTAGGGAGCAATATACTGCTTGACACCTCGGTGAAGGTACGTTCTCGAAACTTTAACAAAAGCCCATACCGAGCTACTGAGCGTCTCTCCTGCAGAGTCTTCCACTGGAGTTTATCTATCATCTCCGTAACGCTTTTGCGATTACTAAATGATCCTCTAACGAAGCGCGCTGCTCTCCGCTGGATCTTCTCTATCTCTTCCACCAACCGTATCTGGTAGGGATCACACACTGGTCAGCGATATTCAAGCAGTGGGCGAACAAGCGTACTTTAACCTACTTCCTTTGTTTTCGGATTGCATTTCCTTAGGATTCTTCCAGTGAATCTGCTTTACCGACGATCAACTTCATATGATCATTCCATTTTAAATCACTCCTAGTGCCTACTCCCAGATAATTTATGGAATTAACTGCTTCCAGTTGCTGACCTGCTATATTGTAGTTAAATGATAAGGGATTTTTCTTTCTATTTACTCGCAGCACGTTACACTTGTCTACATTGACATTCAATTATCATTCCCTGCACCAGGCGTCAATTCGTTGCAGATCCTCCTGCATTTCAGTACAATCTTCCATTGTTACAACCTCTCGATATACTACAGCATCATCCGCAAATAGCCTCAGTGAACTTCCGATGTCATCCACAAGGTCATTTATGAACATTGTGAATAGCAACGGTCCTACGACACTCCCCTACGTCACACCTGAAGCCACTCTTACTTCGGAAGACTTCTCTCCATTGAGAATGACATGCTGCGTTCTGTTATCTAGGAACTCCTCAATCCAATCACACAATTGATCTGATAGTCCGTATACTCTTAATTTGTTCATTAAACCACTGTGGGGAACTGTGTCAAACGCCTTGCGGAAGTCAAGAAACACGGCATCTACCTGTGAACCCGTGTCTAAGGCCCTCTGAGTCTCGTGGACGAATAGCGCGAGCTGGGTTTCACACTATCGTCTTTTTCGAAACCCATGCTGATTCCTACAGAGTAGATCTCTAGTCTCCAGAAAAGTCATTGTGCTCCTACATAATACGTGTTCCAAAATTCTACAACTGATCGGCGTTAGAGATATAGGTCTATAGTTCTGTACATCTGTTCGACGTCCCTTCTTGAAAACGGGGATGACCTGTGCTGTTTTCCAATCTACATTTTGTCTTGTCTTGTACATTCTTTCACATCTGCTTGGAATCTAATTTCAGATAGTTTAATTTCTCTGACACCGTTCCTCACAAGCGACTTCTAATCAAGCTGTGGAGCTATGGGGTATCGTCTCAGTTGTGCGACTGGATTCGTGATTTCCTGTCAGGAAGGTCGCAGTTCGTAGTAATAGACGGCAAATCATCGAGTAAAACTGACGTGATATCAGGTGTTCCCCAGGGAAGCGTCCTGGGACCTCTACTGTTCCTGATCTATATAAATGACCTGGGTGACAAACTGAGCAGTTCTCTTAGACTGTTCGCAGATGATGCTGTAATTTACCGTCTAGTAAGGTCATCCGAAGACCAGTATCAGCTGCAAAGCGATTTAGAAAAGATTGCTGTATGGTGTGTCAGGTGGCAGTTGACGCTAAATAACGAAAAGTGTGAGATGATCCACATGAGATCCAAAAGAAATCCGTTGGAATTCGGTTACTCGATAAATAGTGCAATTCTCAAGGCTGTCAATTCAACTAAGTACCTGGGTGTTAGAATTACGAACAACTTCAGTTGGAAGGACCACATAGATATTATTGTCGGGAAGGCGAGCCAAAGGTTGCGTTTCATTGGCAGGACACTTAGAAGATGCAACAAGTCCACTAAAGAGACAGCTTACACTACACTCGTTCGTCCTCTGTTAGAATATTGCTGCGCGGTGTGGGATCCTTACCAGGTGGGATTGACGGAGGACATCGAGAGGGTGCAAAGAAGGGCAGCTCGTTTTGTATTATCGCGTTATAGGGGAGAGAGTGTGGCAGATATGATACACGAGTTGGGATGGAAGTCATTACAGCATAGACGTTTTTCGTCGCGGCGAGGCCTTTTTACGAAATTTCAGTCACCAACTTTCTCTTCCGAATGCGAAAATATTTTGTTGAGCCCAACCTACATAGGTAGGAATGATCATCAAAATAAAATAAGAGAAATCAGAGCTCGAACAGAAAGGTTTAGGTGTTCGTTTTTCCCGCTCGCTGTTCGGGAGTGGAATAGTAAAGAGATAGTATAATTGTGGTTCGATGAACTCTCTGCCAAGCACTTAAATGTGAATTGCAGAGTAGTCATGTAGATGTAGATATGGTTAAGTGCCCGGGTCCAACAGACGTTGAGAAATGCATGAACTGCCATAGATTTATAAAATGATATTTGAGTTTCTTTCCTCACTACATATTTTTCTTTAAATTCTGTTTACACGTACCGAATTTTAAAAGTTGTTTTTCATTCACAGCTTGATCTTGTAGACAGCATATTTCCGTCCATCTTCCGAGATTAGGACACTCCTCGACTCTGTGAACAATGATTTGGGACTTAGGAAGCCTGGCATGTATAAAATTTCGTGTTAGTGTGGGAAGGCTTATGTCGGCCGTTCGATTAGCACAGTTCAGGACAAGTACGTTTAACACCGCCCTCGTACTAGGCTACAACAGTCGGAAAATTCGGCAGCAGCAGAAAATTGCTTAAACTAGGGACACGGGATGAAACTTGACGAGACTGTAGCAGTGGCCAAATTTTCAGGCTTTCGTAACAGTGTTTATAAAGGGGCCTTCGAAAGTAGGTTGGCAGAGAATTTGATTAACACAGATAATGGCTTTTCTTTAAGTATGATGTGTAACACAGTATTATACCGCACCGAAACACAAAGTTCCTTGGCGCAGCCAGGCCGGGTGCTCAAAAAGAGTCTTTGAGCGCGATATGTCGTAGCCGTCGGTATTGTACCAAGGGCAGCGCCACCTGCTCATTCTTGGATAGGAGTAACTGGGAAGGGGGGCAAATGCATCGTGTACGGTACGGAGCTCTAAACTGTATAGGTCGACGATTCACAACGTTGGCATCTGTTTTCAGTGGGTCTCAGTAGCAGCGACGTTCTCTTGAAGATAGCGAACACCTGAATCGTTGAAGTATTGAATCAATTTGATTTTAGAATCCCGCAGCAAACCCAAGGAGACTTTCACAGCTACTACTTTTTAATTTCTCAATAATCAGGACATAAAGGAAAATTTATGCCTGATGTCTCTTATTCCTCCAAATGCCTACCATTTTCTCTTATCTGTAGAGCTCTTCATAATACATATTCTTCTCACAATATGCATAGCTTGCGGAAAGCGGTGTGCAGTTTATCTCCATCATCAGATATAATCAATTATGTGATCATCATACAATAAACAAGTTTGTTTTCAATTTCACATGATATTTTTGAACTAGTGTGTACTAAAAACTGGCATTTTCTCGAGAATCTAAAACGCTATCTGCCGACTGTTCCGTCCCTCCCCCTCTAGTCTAGCACTCTACTTTATTTGAATTTCATCACATGTATTTGAGCCAGTTTTGATATTTATTGACGTGATTTCAAATGTGTCTTTCAGTATGAAAATGATATCCCTGAGGTATCCTTGTTCTTCAATTGTTCTCTGAAGAAACTTTCCGTGTATTCTATCAAACGCACTGATCTTCATAATTCCATACTAATTCCATAAAATCGAAGGTAACACTGTCTGCTACCTTCTCGAGAACCGATCTTGATCTACAGATACAGTAGTTTCGTAGTCAGAAAGCCTGAAGAATATAACAATATAATGGTTTAACTCATACTGTTACAATTCACTAAACTGTTATATAAAATGTACAGAAATGTCCAATTTCACCATTTGTTAGTGGTCTACTAAACCAGTGGCGTAATAAGACCAGTCAATGAATTCCAGGAGGTGCCAAATGTGGGAAATAATTTGAGCAGTCGCAATTTTTTCTACAGTGATAAAATGGTGTGCCACGAACAACATACAAGAAATCCTGACTGGTGAGGCATGGGTGCTGGAGTGGAGGAGCGTTTGAAGATTGATTTGTACGTTTTTCTTCCATAACTCGGAGACGTGGCCTCCAACGAAATCGTACCCCAGTACAAAATTTTGCTACATCAAGTTTGCTGCACAAAGGTCCTATTCATTTTGTTTTTAGTAAAACTAATAGTTTGTGCCTAGCTATACACAGATCATCATAATCTTGCACGTTGTCTGTTAAGCCCATATAAAACACTGGGGTTGCATAAAACGACATCTGTAAGGGAAGCTGAATCCCTATGTATAACCAACCGAGCTTGATGAAGCCGTTTGTCATGACTCTTTCTCAAGATGGATTCTAATTTAAATTTTTTCTTTGAAATTTCGCTTAATTAGTGAAGAAACACTCCAAGTTAGACTTTTTGTCGATCCTCAGATTCACAGATCGATGAGGGATCATGATTCTGACAATACAGTGAATGGTAAAGAAGAAGATGCAAAGTGTCCATTCTGGTCTGTTACTGCAAACTTTTTAGGGAATATAAAATATCGAAATTAATAGAACATTATCAAGGTAGTCAGAAAATTTAACCCTACTGTTCTGTTTGGGTCTGTAGATGCGAAATGGTTATAAATTTTGTTTCTTATTATTTAAGTATCAAAATAACTTTATGAAATTTGGTGTCTTTGTCTGAAAATTCAAGGACAGTATGAGGTCAAAAATGTTTTAAAATATTTTGAGTCATCTGATTATGAATCTTAAGAGTTACGTATGTAGTGTTAGGGTCAATGTGATCCGAGATCAATACTACCACTATAAATCTTAACAGTTTCGGATTGTCTTATATTTTACAGTAGTGGTGATTTTCGTTGTTCATACTTACTCCCAATACTCAACAAGTCAACAAAGGCGCTGAATTTACAAGAATTGACTAGTGATTACGACTTATCAACTGTTCGAATTATCCATTTTCTGTGCTCAGTTTATGTTCTCTGTCGTTTATGATCAGTCTAAACTGTGACATCATGGCGATTACATCGCTTACTGACACTGAGTTGAAAGAATAAATAGCTCAACAGACAGAAAATCAAATTCCAATTTCGAAGATCATATCCGTAATGTGTCTGAATGTGAGTGTTCTGATGACACTGAGGGCAGTCCACAGCTTCGTCAAAGTAGTGTACAGATTGCTATTTCTAAAAGCGGGAACATAGAATGGCAGCTGCAACCACCAACAGAAAACGGCGGCCTACCTGCCCCGAACGTCATCAGGAGTACCCCGGAAGTTACTAGTTTTGCAAGCAGCTAATAAGTGAAGTAGAAAGTTCATCTGAAACGTTATGTCCTACAACACTTCAGAATGAAATAATATAGATGTCAAATATTGAGGGGCAATGAACAAACACTGATGATTTTCTTTCTTAAGCATGCCTAAACTCTTGTTCCTTGCGGGTGTATATCACTCACATGGGGAATCTACAAAAGATTTGTGGGAAGGGATACTCGGCGGAGAATATCCCCAGAAACATTCTGCAAAATAATGTGCATCTTGGGATGTGATAAGAAATCACCAAGAAAGCAAAGACGACGTACTAATTAACTCGCTGTGGTTCACAGTATCTGGGAGAAGTGGCTACAAGTTATTCCTAAACTATGTAATCCAGGAGAAAATCTGACCGTCAACAACCAGCTGGTAGCATTTAGAGGTCGTTATCCATTTAAGCAGTACATCACAAGCAAACCGGCAAAATATGGGAACAAGATATGGATTCAGCATGATAACAAATCTTCATATGTACTGAAAGACCAAATTTATACAGAAAAGATACTGAAGCGGCGCCAGAAAAAGATCAGTGAATGAGAGTATCTGCTGATATTACCTCTAATTTGTGAGATCAGTATATAACATCAGGCAATTTTTGTTCGTCATACATTTTGTTACAGCTGCTTCTGAAACGGAAACTGACAATCTTAGGAACCACACGTAAAAATAAACCAGAACTTCCACAAAGTATGACCAACAAGGAGGTTCATAGCTCTTCATTTTACTTCACAATTGATAGTACAATGGTCAATGACAGTCTTAAAAGAAATGGGAATGTTGAACTAATGAGCACTCTTCAGCATGGTGAGGAAACAAGTGACAGCGCTTATAAGAAGCCAACAATGATTTTAGATTATAATTCAATCACAGGGGCTGTATACACACTCAATCAGCTAACTGGTACATATACATCCAAGTGAAAACCAACAGGTGGCCCATGACAGTTTTCTGTAATATTTTTCATGTTGCTGCTTATATTGCATATGTCTTGTGGACTTCAATTGATTCTAATTGAAATGCACGAAAATTGACTAGAAGAAACGTATTTTGGGAGGCACTTGTAAGGCCACTGATTACAGACCACATTGCATCAGGGAAGCATTTTCCAAGAATAGAAGATTATTTGAGAATGGTTAGGAGCATCCAAGACCTTGAAGGCATGGCAGCTGTGGCTGAATCAGTAACAATAAGAAACTTTGCTAAACGTGCATGCTGGAAGTTCTGTCCTTCACACAATGACTATAATAATAACATGTTGTGTGGAAAGTGTAATAAACATGTATCCAAAACACAAGATACCTGCTTGTGTCCAAACTTCAATGTGTAACAAGGAAAGAAAGTGATATGGCCAGATGGACAGGTTGTTATTGAGAATAACTTTTGGTGGAAATGTCTGTTGTTCCCAATATTCCCCCACGAATATGAAAATGATAAATGTTCTTTAGTGATCTTCTGTGTATTATCTTCATTATTATTATTATTATTATTATTATTATTATTGTTATTACTACTATTATTATCCCTATGATCGTTAACGATGTACTGTAATATAACAATAATGTCGATGGCTTACAATCGTACGAAAAATGCATGTGGCTAGAAGTTTTATCAGCATTTTATTAAGTCGGGTCATATTGACCCAAACAGTACGTACCTATAGTAAAAGTGAACAGAGCAGCATGGCTAAGACCTTTAGATGAAAATTATTAAAGGAATTTAAAAAAATGAGAAGGTTTAAAAATTTAATGAAATACAATATCCATAATACACCGAAGCCATGTATCTGTAACATTTTTAGTATGCTATACACACAATAAAATAACACAACAGTTATAAAAATATACACTTTTTTTGAAATTTTACTTTCGTACTTGTACTTAAATTACTCGCATCTGCCTCCAAACTAAAACGTTTCTCGCAGTAGCTGTTTTCACCTTTTGCTCGTCGACGTGCAGGATTTTGGTTCAGTGTGTCAGTACCATCAAATCGAGTGTCACCCCTTTGCAATACATACTGTACATTTTGATAGGTAAATCTGCTCACTATCGCCAAAGCTGCCTCCTTCCGTGTTCAGTTTCGAGCTGGGTCAATCAACAGTTGAGAAATTGATTGAAGTCAGCCCAAAATGGTTCTCTTCTGCTGAATGTAGCAATTGTTATATATTTATATTGACCAACTCTGTATTTTAATATAGCATAGCCCAACACTTATTCTTTCAGTCTATCATTTTTGTCACCACAATTGATTTACTATATACGACAAATCTGAGCACTAAATAATGTTTTTCGAAAATTCAGATGTTTTAAGTAGTGTTCTGATTTCACACAATTACATAAGTTTTATGAATCCTTTTCTTTCTATTCTTTGGTTGTCTCTATTTCAATTATAAATTTAAACAAATTAGAGTTTCTTTGTAAATTTGTGCCACTCATAATTTTTAAAACCGATACTCATATTTTTTTACATCAAGAGTTATGTGAAATAATGATGGAGACGTATTTAAGTTGAGGGAATCTTCATTCAAAACTATCATCCCCTTTTTCAGCAATTACATATTATTCTCAACCATAATTTCTATGCCCAATAGTAGCTTCTATGGCAATTATAATTCAAGAACATTTCACATTTTGCAATAATTTTTCAATTCATCTTACACTTAACAGTACCCTTCCTATAACTATACAAGCGCAATCCCATTCACAAACATATTTATATCCCCTGAAAATCTGAAACTTATGCATTATAGTTTTACAGAAGAATTAAACTATTCATTCAATTTTACCAAAATATCAAAGTCCTAATCCTACGAATTGCCTTGTAAATGTTAACTCTTCATCATCAATTTGAATAACCCTTTTTTGTACTTATGCTATATGTAAAGAAACACATTACATACTAGAATCCTAGCCTCCAAAGAAAATATCAACATTTGGTTTTCTTAACTTACATGTGTTGTCAAAATTTAAAATACAAGAAAATATCATTTACCTGTCAGGAATAAAAATGAAATGTATTGTTAGCAAAAATCAGTTTTCTATTCACAATACTCTTCAAAAATACAATATTTTTCCACAATAACAAATTCTGTGTGTTTGTAAAATTCTTTTTTCAGTTTAATCTGATATTAGTCTGTTACAGACAGTCTTTTCTCATACATCTTCAACACAGTTCATTGAAGTCGTTGTCCTCATCTTAATGTGCCTCGACATGTTTCCTCTGAGCATGTAATGGCGGTCGCAGAGCGAAAGATTGCAGTAGGTTTCAGTGTGTTAGGAATGTTTGCTTGCCTATGTTCCATTCCGCATGTACCAATAACTAAATTATATTGGAGATATATTATTAGCAACATAAATCTTATATTCTTCGTCAATCCTCGAATCTTTATGCCAATCCATCGTTGGTTAACTCATCTCCTGTTTTCTATCCTCTCATCTCTCGGTGTGACATTTGGAAGTGGTGCTAGAACTGTTAAAATTGGATTCTTTGCTAGTAGGTAGATACAATAATGGTCTAAAATGAGAAGGGATTTAGGAATGTTTATTGATTTCTTCTGGTCCAGTCTTCTTTCTTCCAAATCTTCTGCATTGGATCTTCTTTTCTTGTTGCATCTTGCTTTCTTCTCACTTGTGCCTGCGTTCTTCTCTGGACTGGGAACTGGCATTTAAGACCTGCTTAACCTCATTATTGCATAGTCTATTCTTACAGTATTTTCTTTCAAATCCTTTATTGTATCAGATTCTAACATTCGATCGTCCTTGATGTAACATGTCCGCCTACTTTCACCTTTGGTTGACATCCATCACATCTCCTTATGCTGCTCCAAACAGTTTGTGACAGTTCTAAGGATATAGCACTTCAGCAAAACTGTTGTTCCGAATATCGCGTGTGACTTTTACTTGAATGAAGATCAATTCATGGCATGTATTGACTGTATTCAGGATAAGTCGTCGATCCGAATACTTTTCCCCAAACGTGTTATTCTCTTGCACTGTTGCTTCCACCAAGGCGTTTCCTCTCGTCATCTCGAGAGCTGACGTACCAGGAACCGACATTCAGTGTTCCTTACTCTCATGTCTAACCGATGTACTCAGTTCTGCTATCGATCTGATAGCAATGACAGCGTATCATTGTTCATGACGTCATGTATAATACAACATTGAGCACAATTTCATCCATCTTACATCCCCAAGTTTCTCTGATTTATATGTTATTACTACCCACCTGATCACAGCCATTTTTCCCTTAAGGTACATTACAAGCTTTACAAACACTTAAGTACCAAGAGACTTTACAAACATTCCATATTTAAACTATACCTCAGATTCTCCTTATTATATTCTTCATCATTTTACATCTTTAATCCCCATTCTATAAGTACATTTTCTTTTTCCCTCCTTTTCTATTAGTATAAAGGTAATGGTTTCCTCTTCTTCATGACGATGAATAGTTAAAGGAAAATTGATGGCGATGAAGGTTAGTCTGTTAGTATGTCTCCTTCTCTTCCTAACTACAGGTACATTATATTATAATAAAAACTTCGCACCTTGACTACGACTATAGCGTCTTTTTCTCTGCAACCTCTTCTTTTCAAGATAAAGTGTAACAGAACTTCAAAACACAATATATCTCTATTCCTTTTTCCTTTTTAAAACTATTTCCCCTGTCCAATTCCATTCTTCTAGAGCTTGTACGTTCATTAGTTGTAGTTATCTCCTTCTTCTAAACAGTGAACTTTTATATTGCTTTTTTCCACTACCTTACTCTTCCTTATCGACACCATCTTTGCGTTAAACTCGCTTCCCTCTGTCTATGGCCTCCCAAGAAAAGAAGTGTTTCTCGCTTTCCTTAAAAATTCAATTCTGTCTCTTAATGCTTAGCTCCTAGCAATCTTTTACACCTATTTTTGTAACATCTTCTTTTAAAATCAACTTGTGGTGCCTTCCACAAATCATAAATGCTTCTCATATTGACCCAAAATATCTCCTCAACACAACGTTCACTGTCTGCGACGGAACAAACCCCAAATGAATATTTCCTTCCTACATGTACACACCTAATTTCTTGGTTTCCTTTCGGCCACAAGAAAAAAATTAACTTCTTTCTACTTCACAATACATTTTAAGAGAGAATCTTCTACTATTTCGGCAACCTACCCACATGTTTATCTCTGTCTTTCTCATTTCTTTCTACTCCTTCCCCATAAGACACTTCCTCTGCAAAAGAGGTTCTTTAGTTATTACCTTATTTTACTTTCTTTACAATTATTCTTTTGACAAACTGAGAAAGTTAACCAATTTATTTTAATGAGGTAAGTACAAATTATTTTTTTTTTGTATCCATTTCCTTAGATTCCCTAGTCTTTGACTTCTACAATTTGCTCTCTTGGAATCTGGATATTTGATACATCTAATTTTTTGTGGAGTTAATATTTACTGTTTTAGCTTTTACACAATTTCAAGTGACTCACATAGTGCACACCCTAAGATTTTAATGTTTTTTGGCTAATCAATTCGACTGCATTTTCATGAACCACTTTACTTACTTCCATAGGTCCTTTATATACAGAAAAGAATTTATGGGTTTGACATTTCTTCTTGCTACAGAGTTGGTGGGTTTTCGTCCTAGTGAAAATACTCGTGGGGTGGCCATTTTGTCTGCCCTGTTCTTTCCATTTAACGCCGCAGCCTTCAAATTGCTCAGCCCTAATTTTACTAGATGTTGATGTGTACTCCGGGTACTGGTTGGAATTTAATTATTTCCCAGATTTTATATGATGCCGGCTTTTTAAGAACTGTTACTGCAGGTAATAACGTACTATTATGTGGCATTTCGTTTATCACATCCTGGAAGTCACAAAAATGTCTGTGCCACGTATTATACTGCTTGCTACAATACAAACAACAGAGGGTTCCTTCATCGTTCGTTCAGATGGGTTGCCGCGCATATGTTTGGAAATATAAATAGGTTTGGTTTTATACCGAAGCAGAGCGTTTGGCCATTGTGCTGAACGATATTGTGGTCCATTGTCTGACAGCATTTTATCGATCCGACCAACCTGTCAAAGGAAATCAGCTCTTTGCTTATACTGCTCCCAGTTGCTTTCTTCACGGGAGTAAACGTCACGTATTTTGACGTTAATTCTAGGACCACGAAAATGAATACATAACCTCTCTGTGTACGATGTAATGGACCCATGAGGTCTGTTGCTGCTATTTGTCTGTTTCCCCGGAATGATAGAGAAAATTGGTGGCCTCGTTTGAAAAGATACATATTTAGCTCTCTGGCATATCTTACGTTTAGCCAGAACCTGCCTGATTCGTCGTTTCGTATTTGCAAAGTACCAAGACGTCTTTAATTTTAAAAGTCATTTCTTAGGACCAAAATGACTGTTACTCAAATGAGTACACCAAATCTACTTATTTCTCAGATCCTGTGGTATACATGCTACCCATAAACTTGTATATGTATTACGTCTGTAGAATACGACGTTGTCCTTTATGGGATACAATTGTCTAATGGCTCTTGATTCACGCTTTTTCCACTTAACTTTAACCGTACCGAGTCTGGGTCTTTACCATTTTCTCTTCCTGCCTGTTTTGATGGTTAGTGACGTAATTTTCAAATGGCACATTTTTCAAGTAATATATGGCTACTTGCTTTTCTTCTGTTTTACTCACTCTTCATTCGTTAACTCCTTCCGGCAACCTGTAGAGGACATCAGCTATGATGTCTGATAGTCCATGCACATACATTATTCGAAATCATATCCTTGCAGCCTTAACATCCACCGACTTAATCTTCCTTGCAATAGTTTTGCACTTGCATAAATTCTAGTGCCTTATGGTCAATAAACAAATTGGTTTTTTATAATGTTGATGTACCTATTTCTCATAATCTATCAACGTTACAATTATGAAAGTTTTTACACTTACTTTTGTAAACTCAATGAACGTTGTCTCTCGAGAAAATTTTGAAACACGTAATATAAGCTGAGATATGGGGCAATACGCCTCGCATTTTGCATGACTTTTACATAATACTTACAGAACTATAATTAAAAAATAATTAGAAATCTCCTATGCGATACATTCAAAAACAAGCTCATAAGTGCCAAATAGATTAAACAGAGAAAATTATGTAGCAATTTCTGAGGAAAAGGTACATGTATTATTTCTTGAAACGAAAATTTTTTAATCCAGTAAAAAAGTTGAAAATATATGCATCTCTATTCAACTTCTTTATTGAATTCCATAGAATAAGAGAACCCTAATGTTTTATAATTACAATTGTGTAAGTACAATGTAAAATTCATGGAAAATGCGAAGCACTTTGCCATAAATCTCAGGTTGTATTAAGTATAATCCAAGGAAATTAACGGAAAATCTGTTCTTTTATGTAAAGCATGGTACAAAATTTCGTTGCCTTATCTTCTAATTGGTGGATGTGATTCATCTTTAAGACAGTGCGTGTTTCTCACGAATATCCCCCTTAAGAGTGTGAAACTTCATTGTACATTTCATCTATGTTTACTTTCGATTGTTTTCAATGGGTCGTAGCTAACATGGAGAGAAGATGATTGTTTGAAGTGACGAAATGTTTCCGGAGACTAAATGAAAACCAAGGAGAAAAGTAAATGCGTCTTTTCATCTTTTTTTTCATTTCCAATCAGTGTTCCATTGAAATAAAATTTTTCCTTTCGCTGTTGCTTTTGAAAAGTTCTATTGTACAGAACTCAAAGGAAGAAGTAGTAACGTGGCATATGACTTGTCAGTCCCCACTCGGTCAAGCCGACACCTTACACGAAGTGCACAAATGCAATTGGGGAAAGAAGATAGGTTAACGTCACTACATTACAAAAAAAGAATGATCATGTTCCAGAAAGTAAGCGTATATATGGTTTGTTGGGGAACTGGCGAACGATCAGGCGTGTCCCCTCTCTCTCCCCCGATTTTCCTTGCAAGGATCAATAGCATGCTGTTGTTCAACGTTATACCTACCCTTTCTGCAGTCCAGCACTTAATTAATTTGTGACGCCGCGGGCAGAGACGATCCGAGAACTGTTTATCACAATGTAAGTATGCAGAACATGAGTGGGTTCTTTAATATCATAACATCTTAAAATGACTGATATAAAAAGTCGTAAGGCTCACAGAATTTTAAATAGACGTTGCGTACTACTACAACCATAGACTGGTGGAAATGCATGTTTAACGACGGATTTCTACCGAAATCCTTAACGTCCTTCCTTCACGAATCCAGTAAATCATGTGAATCATGTATATTAGCGTTCCGTTTGATAATCCTCTTCTGTAGATTAGAACATTTTGATTACGAGGCACGAAGTGACCTAACATTTCTTGTTGTGTCGTTTCTAACTCAAGACCTTAAAATGTTACAAACAACCGAACGCTCTTCGTAGTAACGTCGTTCTACTCTCTTTACAGTATCTTCCTACTACACTATTGAAGAAAAGTTATTGAAACGGTAGTAGACCTATTTATTTTAATTTCGAATCACCCTTTTGGAGGGTTTGTTAAATCAATATAGTTTCTGCTTCCTTTGTTTAGAGGTGTACTTCCCTTCGCACCCAAACTTCTTTCATTCCTCGAAACTATCATTCCTTCTCTTCTTCTTTTTCAGTTGGTTTTTAAGAAGTATTCTGTTTACTAAAGCGCTCATATCGACCCCATCTTATTGACACTTCTCCATAATTTTCGTAGCCACGATTTTGGATTTTTAATTGATACTCCGCAAGCCACTTGACGGTGTGTGGCGGAGGGTACCTTGAATACATCTATCGGGTTCTCCCTTCTATTCCAGTCTCGTATTATTCGCGGAAAGAACGACTGTCGGTATGCCTCCGTGTGGCCTCTAATCTCTCTGATTATATCCTGATGGTCTCTTCGCGAGATATACGTAGGAATGAGCAATATACTGCTTGACTCCTCGGTGAAGGTATGTTCTCGAAACTTCAACAAAAGCCCGTACCGAGCTACTGAGCGTCTCTCCTGCAGAATCCTCCACTGGAGTTTGTCTATCATCTCCGTAATGCTTTCGAAATTGCTAAATGATCCTGTAACGAAGCGCGCTGCTCTCCGTTGGATCTTCTCTACCTCTTCTATCAATCCTATCTGGTATGGATCCCACACTGCTGAGCAGTATTCAAGCAGTGAGCGAACAAGAGTACTGTAACTTCCTTCCTTTGTTTTCTGATTGCATTTCACTAGGATTCTTCCGATGAATCTCAGTCTGGCATCTGCTTTACCGACGATCAACTTTATATGACTATTCCATTTTAAATACCTCCTACTCTCAGATAATTCATGGAATTAACTGTTTCCAGTTGCTGACCTGCTATATTGTAGCTAAATGATAAGGGATCCTTCTTTATGTGTATTCGCAGCACATTACACTTGTCTACATTGAGATTCAATTGCCATTCCCTGGACCATGCTTCAATTCGCTGCAGATCCTCCTGCATTTCAGCACAATTTTCCATTTTACAACCTCTCTATATACCACAGCATCATCTGCAAAAAGCCTCAGTGAACTTCCGATGGTATCCACAAGGTCATTTATGTATATTGTGGACAGCAAAGGTCTTACGACACTCCCCTGCGGCACACTTTTCTTCGGGAGACTTCTTTCCATTGAGAATGACATTCTTCGTTCTGTTATCTAGGAACTCTTCAATCCAATCACACAATTTTTCTGATAGTGCATTTGCTCTTACTTTGTTCATTAAACGACTGTGGGGAACTGTATGGAAGTCAAGAAACACGGCATCATTATTCATCCAGTACATCTGTCCATAGAATTTTAATCTCCTTTTGCTTATTACAACTGTTATCTTCCCAATCTTCAGGTACAGTTCTGTACTACTTCTTTATCTGTGTTCCGATCCGCTGCTGACTTTGGGACCAAATATTTTCCTGAGGACTCTTTTTTCAATTTTCTTCTAAATTTTTGATTTCTCCCTTCGAACCGAGTTCAAGATTTTCCCATGCATATAGTATTTGTGGTCTGTGCGTTATTTCATAGATTCAGTTCTGTGTTCCAGATAAATGTTTGTAATACGACGGTAAGTGAATTATTATCCGCAAAGTAGTTATAAAATTTAATTGTAATCAAATAGGAAACTTACAAGAACATAATCTTTCGACATAGTCTCCTTACATTTCAAAGTACTTGGTCACTCGTTGTACAACCTTCCTGATGCCTCATAAAAGAAGGTTATTGGTTGAGCTGCGACCTAGGAATGCACCGCTTCTTTCACTGCTTTGTCCGAGGCAAATCGAAGGCCCCTTAATGCCTGTTTGAGTGGACAAAATAAGTGATAGTCAGAAGGGGCAATATCAGGATTATGTCGAGGATGATATACTACTTCAAGTTTGAGTTTCTGTAGCTTTCAGCAGTGTGGGCAGCAGTCGTCCAACAACACAACACCATTTCACAGCAATCCTCCGCTTTTGCTTCGAATTGCACGCTTTAACCTGGCAGTAAGCATCTCACTGTAAAGTACATTGTTTATTGTAGTGCCCCTTTCCCCATGTTCCAGTACTGGACTTTGTGCATCCATAAAACACGTCAGCATCAGTTTTCCTGTTGACGGATGGGTATTGAACATCTTCTTGCACGGCAAATTTGGATGTTTCCATTCCATACTCTACCATTTACCCTCCGGCTCGTAATGATGGATCCATGTTTCGTCACCAGTAATAATCCTGTCCAAGAATTAGTCCTCTTAGTCACCATAGCGATCCAGATCATTTTTGCAGATGTCCAAGCGCGTTTGTTTTGTGCAACTGTGTGAGTTGCTTTGGGACTCACCTTGCACAAACTTTAAGAAACCCAAGTCTGTTGTGGATGTTTTCGTAGGTAGAACCGTGACTAATTTGCAGACGATGAGCCAGTTCGTCAGTGGTTGATCGTCTGTCTCAGAGAATCATTTGACGTGAACGCTCCATAGTTTCTTCATTTGTGGCGGTAAACGGTCGTCCGGCTCCTTCATTGTGCATAAAACTCGTGCGATCATTTCGGAATTTTTCAGTCCATTCGTAGACACTCCGTTATGGTGTCACACTGTTCCTGTACTGTACTACCGACATTCTTCGATTAACTGCGACCCCAGGTGCGCCTTCCGACCACAAAAAACGGATCACTGAACGTTGCACTTCTTTGGTGCAAATAGACAGCGGAGCAGCCATGGTTAACGGCACGGCAGCGATAACGAAACCTAGCAGCTTGAAAATTGCAAAGATATAACAACAAATATACAAAGCGTGCGTCATCAACGTAAAACGACAGTTAACCAAAATAAACAAAAATATAACTACATTGAAAATAATAATTAACTTACGCTCGTGTATACGTTTCTGGTTACTTCAGAAGCACTCGCCCATGCAATGTATTCTAGTCTCTATTGCTACCTTTCCCTTCATTTTTTGTGATTTCCAACCGCTTATGTACTTAAAACCATGTATTTGGCATACTGTGTTGTTATTTATTTGAATTCCTACTTTTGCTGTATACAGTTGTAGTTCTGTGATTTATTCTCGTTCACTTTCTAGTGAAACGGCAACAAGAGCCACATCATTTGCAAATGTAGTATAATCTGTAGTGACCTAGTCTGGCTTTATTACTAGTGGTATAACGTTAGTGTTTCTGACTTTTCTCCTCTCTCTCTAACCATTTTCTGTCAAGCACAGTCAAAAACTAAAGGCGGCAGCCATCTTCTTCTGTAACATCTACTTTTATTTCAAAATATTACGACAGTTCTCTTCTATTTTTTTACTTTTGGTATTGTATTGGTTAAAGTTACTTTAATTGTTTCTGTAGCTTTGTTGTCTACCCTTAACTCTTTTAAAATGTTCAGTAATGTACTGCTATCAATAGAATCCTATACTTCAGAAATTTACACATGTTAATACCTATTTCAAATTTTGATATCCCTAATTTCTAAGATGTGCTTTATGAGTTATTCTGCTATTGTTCTGCTCATCCTGAACCCTCCTCGGTGTTTTACATTACATTAATACTTGTCTCATAGATCAGGAATATGGAATTTTATACTCATGTGTCAGTTTAACATTAGGTTTCTTGGCGTTTATTTTATTCCATTACTGTTTCACATAAAAAATTCGTCTGTTGAGTAGAAGCAATTGTCATCCAGAATCTCTGCTAAGTTGTTTTTATCTGTTGGTTGGCTATCTGTCAGACTTTTGTCCTCAGTTGTAAATGACCAAAGACTTTAGTGGCAGAAAAGCTCACCCCTTCCAAGCCAGGGTCAGAATTCAGCCAGAATAGTTAAAATCATCCTTTCTTTTAGTTCTGTAGCTAATTTTGAATTGTGATGGGTTTTTAATACAAAATTTCACAACTGAATATACGTACTGTGAAGGTAGTGTGAACATCCACAGTTCCTTAAATAACAGTGTGCAAAGTGATCTTGGGTGGGCTCCATATATTAATATGATTACATGCTTTTGTGCAATGAATACTTGTTCCCTTAATGACAAATTACCCTCCTGTATGAATCTATATGTAATCATTCAATGAAAATATGTGTAGTAAGCTAATTTAATTTAATGTTTATCAACAAAATTTGCCACAACTTAATAGCATAAGAAACTGACGTCAAATGTTTCAGCAGATCATTCATGGGTTCCTTGCAAATCAATTTCTCATCAATGTACACTCCCAGAAGTTTTGAATATCGTGCTGCAACAGCAGACTTCTGTTCAAAGTCTATATTTCTCAATGATGTTATGCCATTTACTGTACAGAGCTGTAAGTACTGTTTTCTCTCAAAATTTAGTGAGAGTCCATTAGCAGAGAACCTCTAAATAATTTTATGAAAGGCATTATTATCAATTTCTTCAACTAATTCTTGTTTATTTGATGTGACCACTATATTTACATTACCAGAGAAAAGAACTAGCTTTGCATCTTTGTGAATATAAAGTGACAAGTCATTTATATGTATTATGAACAATAACAGATCAAAGACTGAACACTCTGGGACACCATTCATCATACATCCCCAGTTAGAGGAATACGCTGATTTTTGGAGATTATCTATACTGTTAATGTCAACCTTCTGCATTCCTTCAGTTAAAGAGGAATTAAATCATTTGTGTGCTGTCCCACTCGTACCATAATACTTACACTTACCGAGTGATGTGGCTCAGTGGCTAGCATTCTGGAGGATAACGGTTAAATCCTACATCTGGCCATCCTGCTTTAGGTTTTCCAGGATTTCACTAAATCGCTCCAGGTAAATGCTGGGATGGTTCCTTTGATATGTCACAGCCGACTTCCTTCCCAAGTCTGAGATCGATGACCTCACTGTCAGGTCTCCTCCGCCAAACAACCCAACTTCAGCTTATCTAGAAGAATTTCATGAGTCACACAGTCAGAAGACTTTTAAGTATCACAAAAGCCCCCGTGGGTGATATTCGGTTATTCAGAACATTTAATATTTGATCAGTGTAAGTAAATATATCATTTTCTGTTGAAAATCCTTCCTGTAAACCAAAGTGACATTTTGTTAGTGCTACATTTTTAGAAATGTGTAAAGCTGTCAGGAGTGACATTGGGTGGTAGTTGTTAGCGTGAGATGTAACCTACTTTGCATACAATGGTTCAACAATAGCATATTTCATCCATCCAGACTAACACTTTCTTTCAGTGCGCTGCTACATACGTTCGTGGGAATCCTATTTATCTACTGGGAACAAGCTTTCATTACTTTGTTCGAAATGGCATCAGTTCCATGTGAGCTTTTACTGATGAGTGAGTTTATTACTTTCCTACTTTCAGTGGATAAGTATTGTCAAATTCGTGTTTTATCAAAGGTATGGACTCTTCCATACACATTCCTGCATTTTCTAATGAACATCTGGATTATTCTTATCTACAACAATTTAAAACCTATTCTTAAAATATTTTCTAAGTCTCACTTTTTGTTAACATTCTTTGAATGTGATAGAAATAGTTTTTCTGTGCTCTCGGTGGCCCTGTTCAGCTTTCAACAACATTTTAAGTTATTTTAATTTTATTATCAGTGGTGTAGACATAATGCACATACTTATACACAATTTAATAACTTTTCTTAATACACTGCAGTAGTTTCTGTAATCTTTCACTGTTTCTGGATCATTACCTCTTCTGGCTATAAGATATACTTTGCCTTTCTGTTTACAAGATTTTTTTCCCTTTAGTAAATTACGATTTTTAGATGGTTGCTTACAATTACGTTTCACTGTGTTCTTAGGGAAACTGCCTTTAAATATACTCACAGTGATATATGAAATAGGTTAAATTAACATTTGCCACACTGTACACCTCACTCCAGTCTACGTGATGCAAGCTTTTGCTAATTTTGCATTTGTTAGAACCTTAATTGAATATATTACTTTGGAGGCCTGTATTGCATTACTGTATGGAGCTATATCACAAACTACAACTTGCTATGCATCATGATCAAAAAGATCATTCTTAACACGAAAAGTTTATATTTGATTACATTTATCTTGGTCTACAAAACATTATCTATCAGTGCGCTGCTTTCCTATATTACCTGAGTAGGAAAATCAATAACTGATGGCAAACTGAAAGAAACAAATAATACTCCAAGATCATTCTTTCTATCAATATCTTACAGAAAATATACACTAAAATCCTCACAAACAATAATTTGCTTCCCACTGTCAGAGAGGCAGCACAAGAAAGTGTCCTAGGTTTTCAGAAACAACTGACAGTTTCCCAGTGAGAACCTATTCACAGCCAAAATTACAAAAGTAAAGTTACTTAATTTAAACTTTCAGGCTCATGGATTTATATGCTGCTCCCTGGAAAAATTTTAGTTTCAAAATTTTTCATACTACATTAAATTTTAACACATATTGTAAATCATCCTCTCCCCACCCACACTGTCTATACTCACGTGTGTCAAAAGCTTATATCCACTTACATTTACCTTTTCCATTACTGTGATTTTATCATGTTCAGAAAGGCATAGTAGGTACATCTGTTATGTTCCACTCTCAGTTCCTAGATCTTCTAAAGAACAAATCACCTAACTTTTTTAATCTCGTGCTAGTCTGATTTGATATAGCAACAATATTTTTCCCTGTATTTTTGTGAGTCTCTTGCAATATACTAAAATTATTTATCACTATACTTTTATGAGAATCTCGAGATATCTTAACATCTCTGGTATCCGCCTGACTGACCTTCTCATTATCTTAATTCCATTCAGTGTTACCCTATAAAAGAGGTGCCCACATGAGTTTTCGCGCCCCTCCACCCTTAAACAGTTTGCTAATATCCTGGTCACTTTACGCTTCCCTCCCTTTTCCTATTGAGATCAGGCCGCTCCGTGTAAAATTCCCACACCACTAGTATCAGCAGGAGCCAAATCCATGCCTCAGAAAGTAGCTCCCAGAACCAGCTGATCTAACTCCATATTAACCTTTCTGAGAGAGCTGTTCAGTTGTGTCTGATCGCACAGCATGAAAGCATAACCCAAGCCAACATTGGTGCAGTTCGTCGTAGACGCTATATTTGCCACATCACACTCATTATTCTAGCCCTGATTCCTATCAGTATTGTTTCCTGCCCACAGACTCTCACAACATGACCCTGTATTTTAAAACCAGTGCACAATGATACTACATCCTGTATCACTTGGCTAAGACGTGCACTGACCTTGGAAAAACTTGTAAACTGGTTCTTGTCATCTAATTGTGCCTGCAAGATCTGGCCCACTTCCCGAATTGTGGATCAAGAATTATTTGAGACCGATTTTATCGTCGAGTCCTTCTTTTACTTCACTGACGCAATGTAGTCAGTGTGGCTACCATGATGCTAGAGTCTAAAAGCTATTGAGTAGAAACTTTACTACCCAAAACCGTGTACTGTGTTTCCATAGCGTTATTTACTACACAAATAGATATAGTGAAGACACTGATTTATCATGGTGGCTTGTGTTTTTATGTAAGAATCTTCACTGTACTGTCAAGACAGCTACCTACATCAGAACTGTGAAATAGCTGATGAAGCTATGACTTCGAACTGTACATTTCCGTTGTAACAAACTATAAAAAGATGGAAGATGGGTTTTGTTTTTAAGGTTTCCACTTTTCACTCTCCTTAGTTTAGCCATAAAGAGCCATTATGTCTGGTATTATTTTTTTAAATAATATGCCCCCCCCCCCCCCCGATCAAAATCGTGAAGCATCCAGAAGGCAAGATCTAATGTCAAGCTAATTTGGTACGTGAACACACCAACGGCTAGTGTGTAAAATGATTAGAGCTCCAAACCTCTGAGATGTAACGTGTTCATGCCATTGTCATCGTTATCGATGTGCACTTCAGGCAGAAGAGCTAGTCAAGTTACTGTTAAACCATTTTTTTTTCTTGTCATACCACAGCATTTGCCTCTGTGCAGTCTCACGCATTCTTAGTCGAAGTGTGGTAGGTAATAGATGTACTCTGTAGTGCTGTGTTGACTTCTGATTGTATATGTTGGATGAAGAAAGATGTATTTTAAAGAACAGGAATGATGAATATGATGTTCATATTAGAAAACGAAGAGATCGTTAATTGAGCAGAATTTTTTGAGGAGAAGGATTTGGAGATAAGGCTGCAACGCTACAAACCCAATTAGGAGGGATTCTTACCTGGAGCTACTTTCCTTTGTTCACTTGCCAAGACCTGAGAGAAAGACCACCCCACTTCACTCAGTAATGCATTAGCATATTAACTGATTAAGCTGTTTCATTTTTATAGAAAGTCTCTGTTACCGTTGTACACTTTTAAAATTATTGTTCATTTTGCTAAGCATAGTACTGTGTAGATCAATATTATGTGTGAAGATGAGGTAAATTTTTACAATGGTTTTTTGAATATGTACTTCAGTCTAAAATCGTTGTCCTGGAATATCATTTCATAGGAACAGTTACCCTCTCCACCCCACTACGCATTACCACATATTGTTAGCAGCAGCTGGAAATTTTATTTAGAAACAGAAATCTAGCTTAGCCGCTGGCTGCTTAACGTTTGCTGTTGTCCTTGCGAGAAACCTACAGCAATGTTGTGAAGGCGTAAGTGGTTATTTTGATTTGGGCCGGATACTGTTCTGCTTCAGTTATACATTTAATATAAAGATACGTTGTATTCAGATCAGTTACACTTCAATTCAAATCAGGATTTGTTTAATCAAACGGTTCAAATGGTTCTGAGCACTATGGGGCTTAACGTCTGAGGTCATCAGTCATCTAGAACTTAGAACTACTTAAACCTAACTAACCTAAGGACATCACACACATCCATGCCTGAGGCAGGACTCGAACCTGCGAACGTAGCGGTCGCGCGGTTCGAGACTGTAGCGCCTAGAACCGCTCGACCACTCCGGCGGGACTGATTAGTCAAAGGGTAGCATAAGAGTTTAGGTTGGGTAATGCTTCATGGATACATAGTTTTGGTAATAAGTTTTGGCAATACGTAGGTGTTTGTAGAGTGGGGAGTGTAGTTCGGGTAATTCTCATAGAGGAATAAATAAATCGTGAAGATTACATATGGCAATCCTGCCAGACTAATTCGTTAATTCTTCTGGCAATATGTAGACAGATAGTGTTGTATTTCTCGAAAGCAAGAAATAACACTGCCCTAATTTTACTAACGTCATACTTTTTTTCAAGCAATTCATCTGAAATTTTGTGTTAAGTTTTTTGAAATTTTGTTTCGTGGGACCATTATCAATAACATTATACGTAAGCAGTTGGCATAGTAGTACAGGTTCTGTGTGGACTCTTCATTGTTGAGTATTTACGAGCACAATAGCAAAGTTTTGTTTTAGTTTGTTTGGTCATTGTAGCAATTATGTTTCTCCAATAAATAGTGTTTCATCATGTTTGGCACATCAGAAAACAATATGAAAATCCGTCGTAGCACGAGACGACAGAGAGTAATTCGGTAGAGGATGAGATAAAGCACCAAGAAAAATTACCAAATACCAACAGTCCTCCTGAGAGCGGATCCACAATTATTAAGAAATTTAGCGAACAATAATGAAATAGAACAAATGTCAGATAAAGAACACTCAAATGGTGAAGTCGAGTCGGTCGACGATAAGTCTCCACTGTATAGCAAAAGCCTACCAATATCGCCACAGTTGTGCGAAATTGTACAACTGGTAAAAGACACATCAGAACCAGGTTTTGCGTCAATGTCTTTGGAACGAACATAACACAGATCACCCTCAGGGGACAATTGTATAGAACCACATTGCCTGAATCGGACAAATTCTCCAGAATCAATTCATCAGAAGCTTAAAGAAACACAAGACGAAAGAGTAAAAAATCGACAAAACACAAGATGAAAATAGGAAATTGCAGGAAGAAAATGGGAAATAACTTAGCGAAGAAATATGATCACAGGAAGAGAATAGGAAATTACAGGAAGAACATCGCAAAACACTAAAGGAAGAAATTAAGTTGCTGTTGTTGTGGTCTGCAGTCCTGAGACTGGTTTGATGCAGCTCTCCGTGCTAGCATATCCTGTGCAAGTTTCTTCATCTCCCAGTACCTACTGCAACTTACATCCTTCTGAATCTGCTTAGTTATTCATCTCTTGGACTCCCTCTACGATTTTTACCCTCCACGCTGCCCTCCAATACTAAATTGGTGATCCCTTAATGCCTCCGAACATGTGCTACCAACCGGTCCCTTCTTCTCGTCAAGTTGTGCCACAAATTCCTCTTCTCCCCAATTCTATTCAAAACCCCCTCATTAGTTATGTTATCTACCCATCTAATTTTCAGCATTCTTCTGTAGCACCACATTTCGAAAGCTTCTATTCTCTTCCTGTCCAAACTATTTATCGTCCATGTTTCACTTCTATGCATGGCTACACTTCATACAAATACTTTCAGAAACGACTTCCTGACACTTAAATCTATACTCGATGTTAACAAATTGCTCTTCTCCAGAAACGCTTTCCTTGCCATTGCCAGTCTACATTTTATATCTTCTCTACTTCAACCATCATCAGTTATTTTGCTCCCCAAATAGCAAAACTCCTTTACTATTTTAAGTGTCTCATTTCCTAATCTAATTCCCTCAGCATCATCCGATTTAATTCGACTACATTCCATTATCCTCGTTTTGCTATTGATGTTCATCTTATATCCTCCTTTCAAGACACTGCTCTTCCAAGACCTTTGCTGTCTCTGACAGAATTACAATGTCATCGGCGAACCTCAAAGCTTCTATTTCTTCCCCATGGATTTTAATGCCTACTCCCAATATTTCTTTTGTTTCCTTTACTGCTTGCTCGATATACAGATTGAATAACATCGGGGAGAGGCTACAACCCTGTCTCACTCCCTTCCCAACCACTGCTTCCCTTTCATGTCCCTCGACTCTTATAACTGCCATCTGGTTTCTGTACAAATTGTAAATAGCCTTTCACTCCCTATATTTTACCCCTGCCACCTTTAGAATTTGGAAGAGGGTATTCCAGTCAACATTGTGAAAAGCTTTCTCTACGTCTACAAATGCTAAAAACGTACATTTCCTTTCTTTAATCTTTCTTCTAAGATAAGTCATAAGGTCAGTATTGCCTCACGTGTTCCAATATTTCTACGGAATCCAAACTGATCTTCCCCAATGTCGGCTTCTACCAGTTTTTTCATTTGTCTGTAAAGAATTCGCGTTAGTATTTTGCAGCTGTGACTTATTAAACTCATAGTTCGGTAGTTTTCACATCTGTCAACACCTGCTTTCTTTGGGATTGGAATTATTATATTCTTCTTGAAGTCTGAGGGTATTTCGCCTGTTTCATACATCTTTCTCTCCAGATGGTAGAGTTTTGTCAGGACTGGCTCTCCAAAGGCCGTCAGTAGTTCTAATGGAATGTAGTCTATTCCCGGGGCCTTGTTTCGACTTAGGTCTTTCAGTGCTCTGTCAAACTCTTCACGCAGTATCATATCTCCCACTTCATCTTCATCTACATTCTCTTCCATTTCTATAATATTGTCCTCAAGTACATCGTCCTTGTATAGACCCTCCATATACTCCTTCCATTTTTCTGCTTTCCCTTCTTTGGTTGGAACTGGGATTCCATCGAAGCTCTTGATATTCATACAAGTGGTTCCCTTTTCTCCAAAGGTCTCTTTAATTTTCCTGTAGGCAGTATCTATCTTACCCCTAGTGAAATAGGCCTCTACATCCTTACATTTGTCCTCTAGCCACTCCTGCTTAGCCATTACGCACTTCCTGTCGATCTCATTTTTGAGACGTTTGTATTCCTTTCTGCCTGCTTCATTTACTGCTTTTTTGTATTTTCTCCTTTCATCAATTAAATTCAATATTTCTTCTATTACCCGAGGATTTCTACTAGCCCTCGTCTTGTTACCTACTTGATCCTCTGCTGCTTTCACTACTTCATCCCTCAGAGCTACCCATTCTTCTTCTACTGTACTTCTTTCCCCAATGATGTCAATTGTTCACTTATGCTGTCCCTGAAACTCTGTACAACCTCTGGTTCTTTCAGTTTATCCAGGTCCCATCACCTTAAATTCCCACCTTTTTGCAGTTTCTTCAGTTTTAATCTACAGAGTCCACATCTGCCATTGGAAATGTATTACAATTTAAAACCTGGTTCCTAAATCTCTGTCTTAACATTATATAATCTATCTGATACCTTTTAGTAACTCTGGGAATCTTCCATGTATATAACCTTCTTTTATGATTCTTGAAACAAGTGTTAGCTATGATTAAGCTATGCTCTGTGCAAAATTCTACTAGACAGCTTCCGCTTTCATTTCTTAGCCCCAATCCATATTCACCTACTATGTTTCCTTCTCTCCCTTTTCCTACACACGAATTCCAATCACTCATGACTCCCTTCACTATCTGAATAATTTCTTTTATCTCATCACACATTTCATCAATTTCTTCATCATCGGCAGAGCTAGTTGGGATATAAACTTGTACTACTGTAGTAGGCATTGGCTTCGTGTCTATCTTGGCCACAATAATGCGTTCACTATGCTGTTTGTAGTAGCTTACCAGCACGCCTATTTTTTAATTCATTATTATACCTACTCCTGCATTACCTCTATTTGATTTTGTATTTATAATCCTGTATTCACCTGACCAAATGTCTTGTTCCTCCTGCCACCGAACTTCACTAATTCCCACTGTATCTAACTTTAACCTATACATTTCCCTTTTTAAATTTTCTAACCTACCTGCTCGAATAAGGGATCTGACATTCCACGCTCCGACCCGTAGAACGGCAGTTTTCTTTCTACTGGTAACAACGTCCTCTTGAGTAGTCCCCGCCCGGAGATCCGAATGGGGGACTATTTTACCTCCGGAATATTTTACCCAAGAGGATGCCATCATCATTTAATCATACAGTAAAGTTGCATGTCCTCGGTAAAAATTACGGCTGTAGTTTCCCCTTGCTTTCAGCCGTTCGCAGTACCAGCACAGCAAGGCCGTTTTGGTTAATGTTGCAAGGCCAGATCAGTCAATCATCCAGACTGTCGCCCCTGCAACAACTGAAAAGGCTGCTGCCCCTCTTCAGGAACCACATGTTTGTCTGGCCTCTCAACAGATACCCCTCCGTTGTGGTTGCACCTACGGTATGGCCATCTGTATCGTTGAGGCACGCAAGTCTCCCCACCAACGGCAAGGTCCATGCTTCATGGGTTACCTTCAACCAATAATCAGCAGTTTTGGAACTAGATTACGTGAGCTTGAAACAGACCACGAAAAGTTGAAAACAAATCAGTGTAATGAGAAGGTAAGTTTTTGAAAGGATGTAGGTGGGTAATATTAGTGAATGACGGTGACGTGACTAGAGACAAGACAGTTATTTCTTTGATATGGTGTTTATGATTATCTGACGCAAATCGTTCAACACTTCAACTAAACAAATACCGTCTTTTTTTTTCATCGAAGCAGCACAACATGTAACAGTTATACTTTATAATACTGCGAGACGTGTATTTTTTTTTTTGCTCCATTTCCGCACGGAAAATATTTTGCAAAGATATGGGGCAGCATTGATTGTTACTCTGGACTGTGACATACTCTTAAATCATTAGCTACCTCACTGAACCTTTTGTGATTGGTCTTTGTGGTAGTGTCTACTTTCTTGTTTATATTGACTGACATTTTTTTCTGATTTGTATATAGGTGCACGTACGCAATATATAAGTTTTACTGAACTCCGTCCGCAGCTCGTGGTCTTGCGGTAGCGTTCTCGCTTCCCACGCCCGGGTTCCCGGGTTCGATTCCCGGCGGGGTCAGGGATTTCCTCTGCCTCGTGATGACTGGGTGTTGTGTGATGTCCTTAGGTTAGTTAGGTTTACGTACTTCTAAGTTCTAGGGGACTGATGACCATACATGTTACGTCCCATAGTGTTCAGAGGCATTTGAACCATTTTTTTACTGAATTCCGTAGAACTAACCTACCTTTTCTCCATCTAACAGATAAACTTTAGATATGTATGGAACGATGTCACAAAAATATTGTCCAACGGCTGAAATTCATCACTCGCCCGGTGTGACATGGACAGACATTATACAGGGAGTATGTGGGATACTAACGATGGTTTTCCTAATTCAGTTCAGCTTCATTCTTTTTGCCATGGCACAATATTAAATCCTACAGGGTGTTTCCGTACGAGCGTACAGAAATGTAACATGACATAGTGAATGCCTCACAGAACAATTTGAGAGAGGGAACCTAGGGTCGGAGAAGCCCGGTTAAGGAGATACGGAAGTAGTAAACTTGTACACCTCTTTGTCTAGTATTACTATTTTACAGCTTATTTACAATTAACATGTGTACGATTTTACATGAAATTTATTGTCTATTTGCCTCTCAGGAGACACCGCCTGAGATTAGCGTTGCGTGCGTGCTCCATGGAAGCAAAGGGCCATGCCGAGACTAGCGTAGCTACAGACAGGGCCTCCCAAGTCTCGCAGAGGAGCCAGACAAAGTGTGTCTCACAACGTCCTTTATAACCCCTGATCCTGTCCTGTTTCCTATCCCTTGTCTTCGGAGGTACAGAGTTCGTTAGCAATGGCACGCCATCCATATACACTCCTGGAAATTGAAATAAGAACACCGTGAATTCATTGTCCCAGGAAGGGGAAACTTTATTGACACATTCCTGGGGTCAGATACATCACATGATCACACTGACAGAACCACAGGCACATAGACACAGGCAGCAGAGCATGCACAATGTGGGCACTAGTACAGTGTTCATACACCTTTCGCAGCAATGCAGGCTGCTATTCTCCCATGGAGACGATCGTACAGATGCTGGATGTAGTCCTGTGGAACGGCTTGCCATGCCATTTCCACCTGGCGCCTCAGTTGGACCAGCGTTCGTGCTGGACGTGCAGACCGCGTGAGACGACGCTTCATCCAGTCCCAAACATGCTCAATGGCGGACAGATCCGGAGATCTTGCTGGCCAGGGTAGTTGACTTACACCTTCTAGAGCACGTTGGGTGGCACGGGATACATGCGGACGTGAATTGTCCTTGTTGGAACAGCAAGTTCCCTTGCCGGTCTAGGACTGGTAGAACGATGGATTCGATGACGGTTTGGATGTACCGTGCATTATTCAGTGTCCCCTCGACGATCACCAGAGGTATACGGCCAGTGTAGGAGATCGCTCCCCACACCATGATGCTGGGTGTTGGCCCTGTGTGCCTCGGTCGTATGCAGTCCAGATTGTGGCGCTCACCTGCACGGCGCCAAACACGCATACGAGCATCATTGGCACCAAGGCAGAAGCGACTCTCATCGCTGAAGACGCCTGTTGCGACACCACTGGAGGCGGGCTGCACGATGTTGGGGCGTGAGCGGAAGACGGCCTAACGGTGTGCGGGACCGTAGCCCAGCTTCATGGAGACGGTTGCGAATGGTCCTCGCCGATACCCCAGGAGCAACAGTGTCCCTAATTTGCTGGGAAGTGGCGGTGCGGTCCCCTATGGCACTGCGTAGGATCCTACGGTCTTGGCGTGCATCCGTGCGTCGCTGCGGTCCGGTCCCAGGTCGACGGGCACGTGCACCTTCCGCCGACCACTGGCGACAACATCGATGTACTGTGGAGACCTCACGCACCACGTGTTGAGCAATTCGGCGGTACGTCCACCCGGCCTCCCGCATGCCCACTATACGCCCTCGCTCAAAGTCCGTCAACTGCACATACGGTTCACGTCCACGCTGTCGCGGCATGCTACCAGTGTTAAAGACTGCGATGGAGCTCCGTATGCCACGGCAAACTGGCTGACACTGTCGGCGGCGGTGCACAAATGCTGCGCAGCTAGCGCCATTCGACGGCCAACACCGCGGTTCCTGGTGTGTCCGCTGTGCCGTGCGTGTGATCATTTCTTGTACAGCCCTCTCGCAGTGTCCGGAGCAAGTATGGTGGGTCTGGCACACTGGTGTCAATGTGTTTTTTTTTTCCATTTCCAGGAGTGTAGGAGAGGGACAACTCCAAATTGAAGCACGGAATGGGCACTTCCGTTAGGCGCAAGTACGATCCAACTGGAAATGAGCGGCAATTGCCTGCAACCAACCTGACTCCGCACGTCGCGTATTTTCGCTCCTGGGGGATCCAGTCAGCTAGGCTGAGAGGGTGGCACGAGTGATTGATAAGCTCGCCGTCACTTGAAATCTGCATCCACGGCGCAGTGGCATCCACGGAGAGGACATTCCACCGATATGGAAACAACACGGATAGCGGCAGTTACCGGTCATAAGCTCGCGCTAATAGGCGTAGGAGCGGGCGCCAGGGGTCGCTATTGGCAGTGGGAAGGCCCATCGTATTTCCACTGACCAATCACCGCCCGCTTCAAGCTGGGCAGCCCCCAGTCAATTATGTACTGGCCCGTCCTGCTGTCGATTGTTCCACTGGATTTATGGGACACTAGCGCTGCTAGAATTCGTGACCATAATATCGGCACCAGCTGCTACAAAAATAAAAATAAAAGATGCTGTGATATACAAATTATTAGCTTTTCAGAGAATTCACACAAGGCTGGCGCCGGTGGCGACACCTACAACATGCTGACATGAGGAAAGTTCCAACCCATTTCTCATACACAAACAGCAGTCGACCGGCATTACCTGGTGAAACGTTGTTGTAATTACTCGACTAAGGAGGAGAAATGTGTACCATCACGTTTCCGACTTTGATAAAGGTCGGATTGTAGCCCATCGCGATTGCGGTTTATCGTATCAAAATAATGCTGCTCGCGTTGGTCGAGGGCCAATCACTATTAGCTGAATATGGAATCGGTGGGTTCTGGAGAGTAATACGGAACGCCGTGCTGGATCCCAATGGCGTCGTATCACTAGCAGTCGAGATGACAGGCATCTTATCCACATGGCTGTAACGGATCGTGCAGCCGCGTCTCGATCCCTGAGTCAACAGATGGAGACGTTTGCAAGACAACAACCATCTGCACGAAAAGTTCGACGACGTTTGCTGCAGCATTGACTATCAGCTCGGAGACCGTGGCTGCCGTTACCCTTAACGCTGCATCACAGACAGGAGCGCCTGCGATGGTGTACTCAACGACGAACCTGGGTGCACCAATGGCAAAACGTCATTTTTCCGGATGAACCCATGTTCTGTTTACAGCATCATGATGGTCGCATCGGTGTTTGCCGACATCACGCTGAACGCACATTGGAAGGGTGTATTCGTCATTGCCATACTGGCGTATCACACGGCGTGATGGTATGCGGTGTCATTGGTTACAAGTTTCGGTTATCTCTTGCTTGCATTGACGGCACTTTGAACAGTGGACGTTACGTTTCAGATGTGTTACGACCCGTGGCTCTACTCTTCATTCGATCTCTGCGAAACCCTACATTTCACCAGGATAATGCACGACTGCATGTTGCAGGTCCCGTACGGGCCTTTCTGGATACAGAAAATGTTCGAGTGTTGCCCTGGCCAGCACATTCTCCAGATCTCCCACCAACTGAAAACGTCTGGTCAATGGTGGCAGAGCAACTGGCTGGTTACAATACGCCAGTCACTACTCTTGATGAACTGTGATATCGTGATTAAGTTGCATGGGCAGCTGTACCTGTACACGCTTTGCAAGCTCTGTTTGACTCAATGCCCAAGCGTATCAAGGCCGTTATTACGGCCAGAGGTGGTTGTTCTGGGTACTGATTTCTCAGGATCTATGCACCCAAATTGCGTGAAAATGTAATCACATGTCAGTTTTAGTATAATATATTAGTACAATGAATACCCGTTTATCATCTACATTTCTTCTTGGTGTAGCAACTTTAATGGCCAGTAGTGTATGTTGTGCGTCACCAGTACATACCTCAAAGGCAAACTGAACCACAAGCTTTCCTGGATGCACCGCCGCTCAAAACATTTGCACCAATTAGAACTTATTCTAGCTAAAAGGAATGATCTTCGCTACTTTCTTCATGACGGGCCTTTCCTTAGTGCGAACTGTGACATGGATCATGCGACGTGACTGCAAAATTTCACTCTACGAGAGCACTTTCAAAAACAAAAATTAATGTCCGCCAGGCAAGAACCACCGTTGCAGTAGAAGTGTTTAGTGACGAGATACGAAAAGAGGTGGGTCCCTGGGATCCAGCCGCTCCCATTTCTGAAGACTGGCAGAAGATAAAATCGCTTCTTACCGTTACGGATGGAAATGTGTTCGGCAATCTGGAAGGAAAATCCCAGGATTGGTTAATCGAAAACGTAGTTGTCCTGACACCTCTCCTTGCGGCTAAGCGTCAGGCCGCTGTAATCTGGAATAAAAACCCGTGCAGTTCTGCACGCAGGTAGCTAAGCAAAGCAAAGCCAGCTGTTCAACTCACTGTTCGCAACTGCATCAGTTCCTATTGGAAACACCCGCATCTCGTAGTCGTGCGGTAGCGTTCTCGCTTCCCACGCCCGGGTTCCCGGTTTCGATTCCCGGCGGGGTCATGGATTTTCTTTGCCTCATGATGGTTGGGTGTTATGTGATGTCCTTAGGTTAGTTAGGTTTAAGTAGTTCTAAGTTCTAGGGGACTGATGACTATCGATGTTAAGTCCCGTAATGCTCAGAGCCATTTGAACCAGCCAGCCTATTGGAAACAACTTTGCTCTAGAATATAGGAGCGTTTCAATGCTATCGATATTGGTTATGTGTACTCGGGCATGAAACAGGCCATTGGAGCCGATCCAAAGAAGAACGTACCACTCAAGGAAACAGTTGGAAAAGTCATCACAGATCGAAATCGAGCCGCCTGGCGTGGCCGAGAGGTTGTAGGCGCTACAGTCTGGAACCCCGCGATCGCTACGGCCGCAGGTTCGAATCCTGCCTCGGGCATGGATGTGTGTGGTGTCCTTAGGTTAGTTAGGTTTAAGTAGTTCTAAGTTCTAGGGGAATGATGACCTCTGATATTGTCCCATAGTTCTCAGAGCCATTTGAACCATCGTCAACCATCGTCAATTGCACCGTTGGGCAGAACCTGGCTCCAGCCTCTACTCACATCCCGTCGATATTAGTCCAAACGCAATGGATGAATTTCCACAGATGACTCCTTACGACGACTTGAATGTCACGTCTACTATGGAGGTACTGCAAAGAGCAATTGCACAGCTTAAATATGGGAAGTGCCCTGGCAAAGACAATGTTTCCACCGAATCTGTAAAACATGAATCAGTTCCCCCCCCCCCCCCCCCCCCCCCCCTCCGCGTTGTCTAGGGCGCCTTGTCGCGGTCCGCGCGGCTTCCCCCGTCGCAGGTTCGAGTCCTCGCTCGGACATAGGCGTGTATGCATTGTCGTTAGCGTAAGTTAGTTTAAGTGTAAGCTTAGGGACCGATGACCTCAGCAGTTTGGCCCTATAACATCTTACCACAATTCTTTTTTTTTCAGTTTTTTCCGCTGCGTTTAAGCCTCTTACTGAAATGTTGGGCTCAGGATAGTGTGGCGCAAGACATGCGCGATGCCAACATTGTTACTCTATACAAATCTAAAGGTGATCGCGGCGATTGCAACTGTCACCGTGGAACCTCACTTCTGAGTATACCTGCAAAAACATTTGCCCGTATGTTGTTGCACAGACTTCAGAAGCTTCCCGAGAGCGTATACCCTGAGGAACAATGTGGGTTTCATCCCCAAAGATCTACAGTTGATATGAGTTTCACACTCCGGAAAATTCAAGAAAAGTGCCGCGAGCAGAAAACCTCTCTCTTCATTGTCTTTATCGACCTAAACAAGGCTTTCGACACAGTAAGCAGGTAAGGACTATATGCAGTACTTTTGAAGACAGGGTGTCTTCCAAAGATTTTCATGATGATCATGGCTGTTCACGATGACATGGACGGCGCTGTGGTCTTCTAGGGAATCACATCTGACCCGTTTGCTATGAAAAGAGGGGTTCGTCAAGGCTGCGTATTGGCTCCCACTGTATTCAGTAGTTTTTTCTCAGCACTGCTCAAACATGCTTTTGGTGATACTAACTTCGGCGTTCAACTGTATACCAGAGCTGATGGAAAGCTCTACAACATTTCCCTACTCAGATCCAAGCGCTTCCGAGAAGACTTTCTTGTGTATAGTCTGTTGCGGCCACATGTAGGAAGCGTTGCTTCACACAGTGGAGAATGGCAAAACAGAGGCAGCTGGCGATCGCGGCGTTACGAAGCAGGCGCGGCACAGATAGCCTTGCTGACAGTTGCAGTCTACCAACCGGGTGACGCAAGGAGGCACGCAGACCGAGCGCCGAGCGAAGCCTGGAGAGTGCTGAGTAAGGGAAGTGAGGTCAGCACGCCAAGTTACACTGCAATATACGGTGGGAGTAATAACAAAAAACTACCACCGAGGGTAAAAAAAGCGCCCTCCTGCCGGATGTAAATAGTGGAGCGCTGGCAGCAACAGACAAAAGCCATTAGGGAGCGGTTCCCATCTCAGGACGGATGAGGTCCATGTCCGAAAGTTCAATCTTCGTAGGTGACGATTCCGAAAGTCAGTTCCAGCTCGCAGGAGTCATCCGTTCGCCGCCAGGTGTCAACTTCAGCTCTGGAAGTCAGGCCGACTTCGGTGGGCACCATGACTGACTAGCTCCAGCGAGAACTTCCAGCAGGACCGGCCACAGCGCGGTCTCTGTCACAGGCGCCGCCGGGGACTGACGCCCGGACTCCACGGCAACCCGGTCTCAAGGCGCGTGGTCCGTCCATGACGTGACTTCGAGGGCGTCGCGGCTGACGGTTTCCAGCCGCCGGTGCAGCAGGCGTCGGCAGCTGACCTCACGGCGACGCGGCTCCATGGGCGTGCCCGTTCTGGAGCGCCGAGCGGCGACGAATTCATCTCAACCACAGGGCGTCCTGGCTTCAGCGGCGTGCGTTGCGCGCATTGTCGGAGAATCTACAGAGCAGCAGCCAGGCTGAGGGATCCGCAGGGCTGGGCAGCGACGACGAGTGAGAAATTCTAAAGAAATAGTTGTAAAACTCCACGCCGTCTCAGTCTTTGGCGCAGCCACTGTGTCTGCTGCTAACAAGTAGTGAGAAGGCGTAACAAGTACTGCAGAAGTATTAACAAGTGGTGCAGAAGTAGTAACAAGTAGCAAACGGCCATAACAAGTACTGCAGAAGTCGTAACAAGTAGCAAACGGCCATAACAAGTACTGCAGAAGCCGTAAGAAGTGGCCATCTGTCATAACAAGTCTTTTATTTGCTGACGATTCTGCGTTTGTAGTGCATACTCAAGACGATCTGCAAGACCTTGTGGATAAATTCTCTACTGCATGCAAGCTCTTCTCCATCTCTATAAACGTAAAGAAGACGGTCGTTATGGTACAAGGATACACAGATCCGCCGGTCATAAAACTGGACGGCTCCTTGTTGACGGTAGGTGGTACATTCCGCTACCTTGGTTCAATGAAGATAGATCTCTCTCTGGATGATGAGATAAATGCACGAATATGAAAGGCTGCCAGCACTTTCTGGAAGTTCTGCACACGAGCATGGGACCACGAACATCTTACATAGTAGACAAAAATACTTGTGTCATGTGTTCTGAGTACTCTCCTGTATGGAACTCAGACATGGACATCGTGTGCCCAACAGGAACGAAAGTTACACGCCTTCCACTTGCGGTGTTTACGGAGCATCTTGGGAATATTATGGAAGGATCATGTGACAAATGATACGGTTCTGAAAACTGCAAAATAACAGAGAGTATCACTGCCACGCTCAAGCAACATCGCCTGCGGTTGTTAGGACATCCGCCTCATATGGCCCACTCCCGTCTGACCCGGCGCACATTACTCAGTGCAGTAGCAGGAGGAAAGAGACCTCGTGGAAGATCTTCACTACGCCTTAGGGATTGCGTCAGGTGTGATATGTGCGCATTTATTATTGACAGTGACAAGTGGGAACAACTCTCTGACGATCGCAGCAAATGGAGGAAACTGCAGGTGGAAGCAAGATGCAAGACTAAGTATGGCTTCCCAACTTAACTGCAGAACGATCGCGCAGACATGACCTTATGACCAACACTCCTGCTGGAGTAACTCATATTTGCCTCGCTTGTGGACACCGAGACGGCTCTCGCATCTGACTTCTGAGCCCCCAACGAAAATGCCTCCAGGATGCCACTTGAATCTTCCGACACGAAGCAACAGGTCATTGTATATATAATGTTCACTTACATGTATTCTTTATTTGCTGTAAGACGACGACCTCATTATGCCACATCTTCTTTCTGACAGTCTGAATGGCGACATGTACTTGAGGTTCGTGCAAAGAGTTCTACGTGAGTTATAGGAGTGCAAACAGTTTGTTCATTGTGTCGATGGTGGTACTCGTAGTTCACTGTAAGTAATGTAAATAAAAAAGTACACAGTAACGTGATTACTATATTCCTACCGTCTCCTTAAGCTGGCTTTTCCCACAACACGTTTCCTACCTCAAATGGTTCAGTGGAGCATGCTCTCCTGTTACATTTTTACACGCTCTTACGGAAACACCGTATATTTTTCTACTAACGTGTGACAGTGCAGACTAACTGTCTTTTTGTGTTTACTGGTTCTGTAAAATTACAAAAAGCATTGCTTTACAGTAAGGAATTTTCGAGTTGAATTTGACTGTTACAATTATGTAATGTATTGAGTTTCTTTATAATGCTTACTATCTGTATAAACTGTTACTACAGGATGTGGCGCCATTAGTATAATAATTAAGTGTAGTACCGTATGGGGCTCTGATAAGTCATGAACGACGTGTAACAAGTCATGAAAGATGACATATGATTAGGTAGGGCGAAAATGACAAATGGTTCGGTGGTGCAACTGAGCAAAATAACATGAACTTATAGGAATGTACGAAATATGTGACAGAAAAAAGCAAAGTGATAAAGTAAACAGAGGTATTTGTTGGAAGTTTGATGAAATTGTGGGTACATCAATTAAGAGTTACGTAAAGGAAGTATGAAATACTACTAGATATCTGCTAATTACGGACCTTATTAGGTACCATAGTACACTGACGTTCGACTGACTGTTTAAAGGACAATTCGTTGTGAAATTTGATTATGTTTTGTGTGTGATCGCTATCGTTATGTGTCTCTCTCAACCTTACTCTCTATAGTTTAGTGTATTTCACAGATGCCCACGCAGATGTGTTTATTTGAATAGATTTAGAATTTCCTGTAGGTCATTCTGTACATGTAATAATTGTTTATTATCGTGCGTATTACTGTTCACTGTTTCACATGATTTGCTTGTTTGAGGTTTCTATAATTCACTATTCTAAAACCATGATGCCATCTTTTCATTACTTTTTTCATAGGCATAGGAATCTGTTATTACCATTACACCACATGTGCATTCCATATGTTCAGCAATACAAAATGTAGGTAATTGTATATTGTAAATGTGACAAATTGTAACTGAATGACCATTCACCACAAATTATTGACACCTACCAGGACAGAAGAAATATGTCTAGTGATTGTATGTCGAAACATTCTCTGTCAGATGTTGCCATACTTCACCAATACAAGCTGCAACTGAAATCCATAAGGAACTCTTCGATACAGTAAGATGCTTCTGGAGTTATCAATGGATCTACAGTCTGCTTCAATCAGATACCACTACATTTTACTGTTTGTGCATATGTGGGATTGTCAGCTGAGAAAATTGATTAGTCCCACTGAGTCTGCTTCTACATAATTTGCCACAACACTGACATTACTGCAAGAAGCTGAAGAAAATTTGATTGTTTGTGACAAGGACATTCTTCCACCTACTTTCATCGAGAAAATTGCTGCTGACATATGTGACTGTGCTTCAGAAATGTAGGCCTAGTGTGATTTAGACACTTTAACCTACATCCTGTGTGCTACAATAACTGTGTAGATCACCAAACTACATCAATACTAAATCTGGCTCATAAACTTTCAAAATAGCCCTTTGCAGAGCATTTTCATAGACACCATGAAACAAGCTGTGGAGGACTTTATTGACTACCTCATTTATATATTATTTATATTTATTTTTACCTACAGTTCTTTAACTCATATTCTTCTAAAGCCATATGGTTGTTTCTACTTGTAATATGATTTCTACGTTCCTATCTTTAAGTGTCAGAAAGTCGTTTCTGAAAATATTTGTATGGAGTGTAGCCATGTACGGAAGTGAAACAGGGACGATAAATAGTTAGGCCAAGAAGAGAATAAAATCCTTCTAAATGGGGTGCTACAGAAGAATGCTGAAGATTAGATGGGTAGATCACATAACTAATGAGGAGATATTGAATAGAACAGGGGAGAATAGGAGTTGAAACGTCCTCTTAGAACAATTATACATGACTGTGCTTAAACTGACACACAATATTTTCAGCGCAACTCAATCTGGCTTTCAAAATTCCCTACAAAAGAATGGCCCTGACTAACATTAACCTATACGTTTCACAAATCACTTACCTCAAAAAAATCTTGGTTACTCGAACTACTGCAATACAGCGAGCGCCACTACTGCTAGCTAAATAAAATATTCAAACTACGGAAGGCAAATGAAAGACTTTAATAGAGAACAAACAATGTATTTACCATCAAAAGCCATAATATATAAAGCAGTTCATGGCATCCAGTCTAACAAATTTCAAAGCTCCGCCATCTCTCTCCCCACATCCACCACTGCTGCCGCCTCACCTCCAACTGTGCAACGCTATGCACTGTTAACATCCAGCTGCCCAACACTACAATGGCGAGTATTGCAACAATGCCAACCAGCCACTGACTGCACACAGCACAGCCAGTGATTCTTCATACAGAGCGCTATGTGGCGTTACCAACAAAGAAACCTAAACAGCCTAATTACATAGCCCCCATGCTCCACAAAAAAATTTTACAAATTGTTTAGGGCACTGGCCAATACAGACTTGAAAAAATTTTTCATAATTACAATAACAAAGAAATGAAATGCACACACTTATCGATATAACTTTGGGCAAAAGCTAAAATTTTCTCACAGTCCATAAAGACAGTTCTGATCGTTCATCACAGTAAAACAGCAGTGTTTTTGCTCAATGTCTGAGCAGTAAAAGAAAATGTACATGGAAGTAGTGGATTTCCATGCAGTCTTGAAGTAGTAGTGTTGTCCTTCCAATGGGCAGACAGTGCTGACTCTTGACAGGCAGACAAGTAATGGGCCACAACAGAGCAAACCCACAGCAGAGTCAGTCGAAGTTTTGAAGAATATTGGTAGGTAGGTAATCACAGAGTACACCAATTGTAGTTCTGTTAGAGATTACGGTATTGCTGGGCCATCAAAGATGCAGACCCACTGTAGTCCTTGTAGAAATAATGGTATTGGTGAGTCATCAACGGTATAGACCCACTGTAGTCCTTGTAGAGATGGCTAGCAGCCATCCGTTGCAGGTGCACAATCACAATAGAAGAGTCTTGTGGACAATATAGCAAGTCCATGAACCACCACTCGTGCACTCACAAATTTTTTTTTGAAATGTCCTTAGAACCAGCAATGCTGTTAACCAGTCCGTTGCTGAATTATTAACACACATGCAAACACTAACAGACCTCTTTTTCCACATATTGTGCATAAAATATGACCAACAGAAATGTGTGCAGTGAAATGTAACTTACAAGTTCCTTAATTTGATGAACTGGTGTCAATTACAATTGTATAACATAAGAATACAATAACAAAGGTACAAAATACATCATTAAAACATAATAATTCAAATAACATTTGTAGTAATAGGGGTATAACAAAAGAATAGAAATAACATATACATCAGTGTTACAGGAATTATGACTTACGTACATACATAAAAGATCAAAATAACTTTTCAAACATCAACTTCACACATGACCATTAAAACAAAACAGAATAAATAATGTGTAAACATCTTTACGAAGTAAATAACACGTTATTAATGCAAATTATATTTGAGGATAACATTATTCCTCATCATAGTGAATGTAGCTTAGTATTAGAAGAGAAAAAATTCAATGAAACAGTACACAGAGACAGGAAGAAAACAAATACACAAGGGTACACAAACACATAGTGGGATAACACAGAAGGAAAGGACAGGGTTTGTTTTCAATGTAACATTTGGCACTGCAGTCCAACCCAAAACTTCATTCCATAGGTTGTCCCTCTTATTTCACCATTTGCTCCAGCCAAAAAAAATCCTATCCAAGCATGCTTTCTGTGTTCTATTCACATCCTCTTTCAAAAATAGTTTTTCTCCACTGTACACTGCTTTTTTTGGCCAAACCATTTTCTTATAGCTTCTCAATGCTTTTCTTCGAATTCATCATAGTTAGTTTCTTACATAGCCTACCCCCTCTTAAGCTAACTTGAACCTACTGAGCTCAGATGCTAAACTAAGTGACGAGGCAATGCAACAGCACAAAACAATTAATACAAACAACAATGTCAAAAAAATGCAAGTAAGCAAAGCAAGCAGCAATAAATGTAATAACTTATACATAAACATGGCAAACCAACAAGCAAAAAAAAATAGTACACTAAAGACAACAACGCAGATAAGGGGAATGTACATTCACATCTTAATGTCTATATAATTAAAGTGGTGCACCACGAAAACTTATTCTATGAAATAAATTACCAAGTACTTGAAAAGAAAATTATGTATGCAGTTCCTGTGAAGGGAAATGTCTTTAGTGCTCCCTCATTTTTTGGAAGTATATCACATTATTATTATATATTGGATCTGTAGACAGAAAATATTTTTATTAGTACATCTATTAAATTTTATTTTAACCAATGCTGCAGTGCAGCTAGATACTAGATATTAAACAATAGGCAAAGCAAGGCGTGAAACGTCATTCACTAGCCATATGGCGTTTCATAGTGCAGTAAACAATCTTCCAACTAGCAAGACAATAGACATGAAACGTTTCTCATCGTTTCATTTCAGTAAATATCATAAATTAAGAACTCTACAATGTAATCATGTTTTCAAGTTTGAGGGTGTCGTATTTACGATGCTTTCTACAAAGGAATGTCAATAGCGAGGATAATGGCCCCTTTTTTTTCTCTCCACCTGTGCCTCTGACAGGCACACACTAATGGCTTTTTTCAAGGCATCTGTTGCGCAGCTGGGTGCCCACGACGCATTACGTGCAGGTGGTCACTTAACTTTCTTACCGAAATATTTACGACAGCATTTTCCGCTACAGTGACAGTCTCATATAAAAATATTTCACAGGTCAAGAATTTGCGTTATAAATCTGTAGAAACAAAATCCTATTGATATTGCAGTGTCCAAAAAGTTTTCGTCTGCATTGTAATACATTCACGCATTTACATACATTTCATAACTCTTAAAGTACGATTCTTGGTTTGCAACAACCTTTTTCACAAAACAGAGTCTCTAAGCACTACTCATTATTCCTTACCTTATTCGTCGACACTTCTTCAATATTCCATCATAACAGATACGTAGCATAATCAAATAACTCATATAGCATCAGCATATTGATCATAAACATACCACAACAGCATAATACACATAGTCATCGTCATAATAACATCATAACACCTCAGTCAACTCTCAAAATCGTTGTAGCTTCCTCCAATAATTTCAAAACCTAAAAAAAATTTCTCTGCTCATGACAAAAGTGTCATCTGCCTCAAATGTACCTTAAAAATCGTGATCCCATACCAAATACGTCATTCAAAGCTCTCATAGTATCACAATGGTTCCGAAAAAGGATGAACATTTCACAAAGTACAGGCAAAATACAATTTCATAAGTGTGAAGTTATCCAACCATGTAATTACGTAAACATCTGTCACTGATGTAGTAAAATAAATATTTGTCTCTCTCAGTTAAATGATCAGATAGCTGTGTAATTCTGTGTTAGAGAAATATGGTACCGATGTGTAAAGTTGTATAAGCAAATACCATATTAGCTAGGGCTCCTTGTGCTTGCCATACACATGGTACACAAAGTAAGCGTGTACCCCCCTGAGGATTAATGTAATTATATCCTCAGGTATTGCAGATTACAGCAATGGAATGAAATGTATCACAGAAAACCTTTGTATCATTGTACTTCAAATATCTTTAAAAATAAATGTTTTAAGTACAAAATTAATCACTCAACTACGTGTACTATAGCGCTAAACTGTGCGTCGTGTTGTAAGATAATGTCTGTGGAAGTGTCGTAGTTATCGTCCTCCGAAAGCTATGTTCTGCAGAAGTCAATGTACTTAACTCATGATAAACAAAAGTGAAATGCTTTGCGTATAGATATCGTAGTTAGTACGTCTATTGCTGTGATGAAGTAAGTACAGTACTGTAACGTATTGTGGTGCTACGGAAAAGGCTGTCTCATTGCTCTGTACCGCAAAAGTTACTACTAAAACATGTTTTACTTTCCAGAAGAATTCAGAAAAACTGTGCAGATATAAAACACATACAGCGCAAAAGCAATAATATAAATTGTGTCACTCATGAGTAGCGTCGTGATGTAATCGTGTAGCTGTCAAATAAACTAACCACTGTGTCATCTGGTATCTTGCAGAAATTACTTTAAATCCAGAATGTATTTTCAAGTAAACCAAAATGTTCCATTAAAATCTCATTAGCAGTACCAGTATATGTTCTAAGTATATAAGCCTGATAGCCGTTACGTAATCGTGCAACTAACAAGCAAGAATGTACACACACAATAACACTGTGTCGCCTGTTCACTATAACAAAGCACTCGTAATTTCTGTTTAAAAATGTTCCCTAGGTTCTAGACTAGATAGTTGACTTCAAAACATTGTTGCATGTTAACAGTTTCTCAGTGTGACAAATTGTACTAGTAGCGTGAAGTGAAAAGTTTTATGGCAAAGACTAAATTAAAAAACAGATTATCTTTGAATAAACGGTTTTACATGTGAAATGTGGTGCATTCGCTTAGTCTTCCTAGTGGACAGAGTTTCAACTTCAACGCAATTATCATGTTGTATACATCGGTAAGGAATGCTAAAATTTTTCTCAAGGTTAGCGTCTATGTTAGTTATCTCTGAGCCAGCGGGGAAAGCGGCTGCCTGCGGTGCGAGTCATTGTCTGTCTCTTTGTTGGCGCACGCCGTTATTGAGATTAGGAGACCCAACTTCTACAAATTCACCTCGACGAGAAGGCACTGCCCTGCTTGAAGCTCGCCAGTTCTGATGCAATTCAGGTCTGTCGTTACGATCATATCGTCTGTCGTCATGTCGGTAATTTCTGTAATTAATTCCTTGTCGGTCACGTGGTGGAAAATTTCTCCCTGCATTATCACTGCACGGTGGACCATTGCGTCTGAAGTTATTCTGTCTCCCGTAATAATAATTGTTTTGGTTCCCATATTGTCTGTTTCTATGGTAGTCTCTGTGATAGTTATTACCGCGGAGAGGTGATCTTTCCCTGTAATTATTACTACTCTGCCAACGGTTGTCATACGGGTGGTGTCTGTTTTGGTCACGATTTACGTTGTAAGAATGGCCTTGTCGTGTATTATTTCTGTCATCGCGGAATTGTGACAGATGTGACCTGTAATTGTAACAGTCCCTGAAAACCTTCAATGTCCTCTTTGCATCGTCCTGCTAAAATAATCTGTCGTAAATGTTCAGGTAATTTGATTAAGCAAATGGGGATGAGTTCTGAGGGGCTGTATGGGTTTGAAAGATACTGATTCTTATGTAACATGTCTTCAAAATATTTCACAAGACTGGAAAATTCGGATTGATCGAAACGTTTCATCATTATGATGCTGTGTTTTACTCGGTCTTGTGTAGCTTGAGACCAATATGCTGAGAGGAAGGCATGGTAAAATTCTCCTTCACTGTGACAGTCGTGAATAACCGATCGCATTCTTACAGCTGGTTCATTCTCCAAGTAAGCCACACATAAATTCTAACCTGTGCTCCAATGACCAGTTAGGAGGAAAACAATGAGAGAATTGATGAGGTCACGCTTGTGGATGAATGTCGTTGACAGAATTTTTAAATGTTTTGAATTTACGTGTAGTAATGAACAGCTTATAGTCAAAATCATCGTGTCGGCGAGTAGCATATCTGTCATTAATACGTCGTGTCGGCTGTTCCATTTCAAAATTCGGTGAGCCTTGCCAATTTCTTTCATGATTTCAGAAATGCCCTGTGTTATTATTTTGTGGGTTTTCCGTATTTCTAAGTTCCTCTTCCCGTGTTGGAGCGCGAGTGTCCTCTGAAATATGTTAATTTTTGTATTACCTGCGTCAACTGATCTTGAACTTCCCATATTTCTCTTTTGTATTGCGTATTAATTTGATTCTGATTTTGTTTGAATTTTTTAATTTGTTCATGCTCTTCTGTGTCAGTGATGGCTACAGGTCTTGTGTCATTCAGATCATCATCTACCTTTGCAGATAAATTAGTTAGCTGATCCGAAAGTTCGACTACTTTCTCCGATAGTGTGCTTATTTCCTCAGTGTGTTTTTCTGAACCAAATTTCAGAGTGTCCATTTGTGTTGAAATCGTATCTACTGTGTTCTTTAAGTTTTGCTGAGTATTTGCAAGTTGCGTAACCGAATCGGTAGACGCAACTGAATCAATTTTAGCTTGCAAGTTCTCATGATTTTCATGAACAATAGTTTGCAGTTCTTTTATGGCTGATTCGTGGTTCTGTAATGTATTTTCATGCCACGAAAAAATAGGTTGGAAATGCTCACAAATTTGTGTTTTCATGTCATTACAGACTTTTTGACATTTTGATTCTATTTTATGCAACTCAGTAGTTAAATCTTCATGTGTTTGTTCAAGCGTATGTTCCACTGAGTCTAGCTTTTGAAGCTTTTGTTCCATTGTGTCTAACTTTTGAAGATTTTGTTCCATTGTGTCTAACTTTTTAAGATTTTGTTCCACTGTCTCTAACTTTTGAAGATTTTGTCCCATTTGTTTCAGATTTTGTTCAAGTGTTGTGTCTAACATTTGTAGCCTTTGTCCCATTTGTTGCATTAACTGTATTAACAGTGCACTGGTGTCTGAAACATGTTCCTCAGTGCTACTCGGCAGTGTATTTGAACCGGCAATATTCACATTTTGAAAAGCAGAAAATGTGTCTTGATTTATTTGAGAAAATGGTGCGGACGCAAAACCTGAATCTACAGTATTTGCAAGATTGTGTCCTGTCATTTCGGAATCCTGAGGCGAGCTGTTGCCGACCGATCGATCGATAATGCGTCCCTGTTCACTAATTGTTTCACTGCCTACACCATTGTTTGCAGCCCGCTCCATTTCCCTATGCATAATTACCAAATAACTACTTTGAACATTAGTTGATTCATTACTCGTCGGCGCTAACACACTGCTTTCGTCTTCACTGTCATTTCTCAGTTTACTTTGAAGCCTAGTATTACGTTTTTCACACGCCATTATTGTCACAATATTTCACACGACAACACAGAAAAGCACAATTTGAAGAGCAAAACTAAGAAAACACATTAACATAGCACTGAAAATAATATCTCGTTAATTGCAAGCACAGCTGCGAAATACTTGGTGCAAATCTACATGCATGCCACAACTGTTTCACTGTACAACAATGAAAAACTACAACTACAAAGGAGTTTCTCGGTACAATTACGCGCTAGCAATAAACAAAATCTACACTAATTACACAAACTACAAGAAAAAATCAGAAGATTCCAGTGAGGTATCCTCAGCTAAGGGTCGACATATGACACGTCCCCTTAGAACAATTATACAAGACTGTACCTAAACTGACACACAATATTTTTAGGGCAACGCTATCTGACTTTCAGTAATCCCTACAAAAGAATGGCCCTGACTAACATTAACCTATACGTTTCACAAATCACTTACCTCACAAAAATCTTGGTTACTCGAACTACTGCAATACATTGAGCGCCACTACTGCCAGCTAAATAAAAGATTCAAACTACGGAAGGCACTAACTACTGATAGGCATAGTTAGCAAATGAAAAACTTTAATAGAGAACAAACAATGTACTAACCTTAATAGTAATCAAAAGCCAAAATATATAAAACAGTTCATGGCATCCAGTCTAACAAATTTCCAAATTCCGCCATCTCTCTCCCCACATCCACCACTGCTGGCGGCTCACCTCCAACTGCGCAACGCTACGCGCTGTTAACATCAAGCTGCCCAACACTACAATGGCGAGTATTACAACAATGCCAACCAGCCACTGACTGCACACAGCACAGCCAGTGATTTTTCATACAGAGCGCTATGTGTCGTTACCAATAAAAAAAACCTAAACAGCCTACTTACAGAGTTTATGACACAACTTGACAAGAAGAAGGGACCGGTTGGTAGGACATATTCTGAGGCATCAAGGGATCACAAATTTAGCATTGGAGGGCAATGTGGAGGGTATAAATCGTAGAGGGAGACCATGAGATGAATGCACTAAGCAGATTCAGATGGATGTAGGTTGCAGTACGTACTGGGAGATGAAGCAGCTTGCACAGGATAGAGTAGCATGGAGAACTGCATCAAACCAGCCTCGTTGCACAGTCTTTGCCTCTGCGCTGTCTGATACACCCTTAGTTGAAGTGTGTTAGGTGATGGACGTATTTTGTAGTGATGTGTTGTGATTGTATCTGTTATATGAAGGAATAATTACAGTAAAAGACGGAATGGATGATAATGATCTATCGGTATATATTACAAGGCAAAGTGAATACAAATTTTGAATAATGTCTTTCTTTTTGAAGTGAAGAAGTTTGAGGTAATACTGCAGCACGGCGCACCCAGTTTGTAGAAGTGATCCTAGGTACCTTTGTTCACTTCCTGAGAGCTGAGAGAAATTCCACCCCACGTCCCTCAGTCATGCATTGATAAATTAAATGATTAACCTGTCCGATGTTTATATAAATTCCCTGTTAACACTGTATCCTGTCAAAATCATTGTTCATTTTGTTAAACACAGTATCGTTTAGACCAATGTTGTGTGTTGAGATCACACGAAGTTTTACACTGTCTTTCTGAATGTGTACTTCATTATAAAATCGTTGTCTTGGAATATAATTTCGTAGGAATAGTTACTCTCGCTACCCCACTGTTTATTAGCATGCATTACACATGAGGTATGCAACAGTGGCCAATTTTTCTTTATTACTATACATCTACATTAGTTGCTGTCTGCTTAATGTTTGCTGTTGTGCTACATATTACTGAAACTGTGCACCCACAAATCTGCGTACATGTTATCAAGACGAGAGGTAACTGGTAATTTTGAATAGGTATAGACAGTTATTTTACTTCAATTGCGCATTTAATGTAAGTACAAGATATATTCAGACCAGCTACAGTTCAGTTCAAATTAGGATCTGCTCAGTCAAAGGTTATCGCACGAATTTAAGTTGGATAACAGTTTGTGGGTGCATAGTTTTACTAATATGTAGATTTTTGTAGAATGGGAGGTAAAGTTGGGCTACATTTCGTACAGAAACTAATGTAGTGGGCGACTAGAATTTGTTATTGAGGTTGTCACTCTCTCACTGCCTCAGTTTATCCGAAAACAGCCATTGGGTCCAGCATGAAACTTATTAAATATATTGCCTGACAAAAGCGTGATGCACCTAGAGGAACAAGAGTGAATATCAAGGTAATTTCGTACGCGTACACATCAGCAGCGAATGTTTAAGATGTTTGGAGCTGCAGATCTCTGTGATAAGGATAACAGCTATCAGATTAGCGTTGTTCGTGTTTGTATTGTTTCCAGGCCTGGCAGTGTATGTAATGGTAGTGAACAATTTCAGATTTTGAAGGGTCACTGACAAGGACACGTAGATGCCACATACTCGTGTAAAACAGGATTACCAGCATGTAACAGTTGGAAACGGGCGTCATTGAGGATTTCCATTTGGCTGACTAGTCGAATCGAGAAATATCCAGATTTTCGGGGCACTGAGATGTAACATGACCCAATGCTGGATAGATTGGGATCATGAGGACATGGATATTCCTCGTCACGTTTTCAGTCGACCACGTCTGATCACCACCAGGGAGAATTGCAGTGTTATTCAGCCCTTCACATCTGTGGCTGCCATCCAGGTAGACGTAATGGACTCCCAGTAACATTCTGTCTCCCCTAACCATTGTTTGAGACCGGCAGCAGGCGGGGTAGGCAGTTACCGTCTTAAGCTTAGGCTGCCGTTAACACAACTCGAACGGCTGCATTTGGAGTGGTGCCATAGCTTGGGATCATGGACTGCTCATTAACTTTGTATTCAGAGATGACTTGTGGTTCTGCACTACCCCACATGACAATCGTCGGCGAGTATGTTAGCCACCTGGAACAAGTCACATTCTTAGAATGTTTAAAGGAGGCATAGCGATGTTGCTCAAGGCGCCATTGTGTGGGGAGTAATCGAGCATGGCTTCCGGTGAGAGCTGGTAGTGAAAGAGCACTGTGAGGGTACGACGGTACGTCATAGACATCTTGGGTCCCCATTAATAACCTTTCATGCGAGATTATCACGATACAAGTTTTTCAACAGGAAAAATCTCGGCAACACTTGGCACATGTGTCTATAAAGGAAAAAAACTTTTTATTGTTGGATGTGAGGTCCGCCAGTTATGCAAATCACCGTTTTTCTCAGTACCCAAACATGTTTCCGCACCACTGTGCCATCATCAGTGGGTTTTCGTTCTGCTATATGAAAATTTTTGTTAAATTATTATAAAATTTTGTGTCTTTTTAGTTCAAACAACATATCGTTTCTTTTTGTAAATACTTTTACATTTGGTGTGCATGAATGTTTTGGATCACTTGTGTGTTAATTACTGCAGGTAGCTTAGTCATCTGCAACCATGAGTTTTTTTTCTGGGAGTTAACCTATCTTCTAGAATTTAATTTAATTCGATATTTCGCGATGTTTTCACTCCTATATTCGTTTTTGCTTACGTTTTCGTGTGGCAAGTAGTTCCATTCTCCGCATAACGTCACATGAAAACGTAAGTAAAAAAGAATATAGGAGCGAAAATATCACGCAAAAAGCGAATTACATTCTAGAAGATAGGTTAACTCCTAACAAAAATAAATAAATAAAATATAAAAAAATAAATTAAAAAAATAAAAATAAATTCTCATCAACATCGTTTGGTTGGAGATGACAAGCTACCTGTAGTAATTAACACAGAAGCGATCCAGAGAATTCTTGTACACCAAATGCAAAGGTATTTCCAAAAAGAAACGATCTGTTGTTTGAACTAAAAATGCACATAATTATACAATCATTTACAAAAATGTTCATATTGCCGAAAAAATAAAAGCGAAAACCCACTGATGATGGCACAGTGGTACTGAGAAAACCGGTGTTTTGCATAACTGGCGGACCTCTCATCTAACAATTTAAACTGCAAACACGGCCAATACAAGGATCTACAAATCAAATGATGGATATTAACTTTTTATATCTGGGATTCACAGTCATGTATAACTTTATAAAAGACATTATATTTACGCCAGTGACTGTAACACTTCCTTCATTTCACGATTGCAGTTTCGGCCTTAGGCCATTGTCAAGTGAAGATGGCTATTAGACGATGTAAACCTAAACGGCCAGTTTAGTGCATATGCGACTAGTGCTGGGTTAACGAACATGAGTGTCTACAGACTATGTTGTTCTATGACATAAGGATAAGTGTGCTCGCACTATGTAGCAGCGTCACTAATGTATTTAATAGTAATGACATCGACGTATAAATGCGTAAATAGCCATAACATCTTCACTTGATAATGGCCTAAGGCCGAAACTGCAATCGTGAAATGAAGGAAGTGTTACAGTCACTGCAGTAAATATGATGTCTTTTAAAAATGTCTACGAAGTGTCTGTGGGTTTCCCAGATACATCCCTGATAAACCAGTTCAGACGTCTACTCCATCCTAGTGCCAGAATATCGACGACCAGCTGCAACAGTCGTAAGCCAACTGACTCAGGAGAAGATACAGGGTCTTTAGGACACCCTACCTAATGGAATTACTGCGTCGATCTAGCACAAGGGTATGTGTACCGTCCAGTTCTTCGTGAATTTAACTCGATAAATGTAATGACTCAACTAAAGTCACATATCTTCTCAAGTTTTGAACTTTCATTCCGTGTATTTGCGCCCTTATGGGCGCTTCAGTTGTTTATTCAGGCAGTGCGTATAAATGAAGACGTCCCTCAAAAAAGGTTCTATACCACATTTTTGGCAATAATCAGTTTTCACTGATGCTGTAATATACAGGGAAGTTGCAGCATTAGAAAATTGCAGCAAAATGCAGCAAGATCTGGAGCGGATAGTCACTTGGTGCATGGAGTGGCAACTGACCCTTAACATTGACAAATGTAATGTATTACGAATACATAAAAAGAAGGATCATTTACTGTATGATTATATGATAGCAGAACAAACACTGGTAAAATAGATGGGAGTTTGCGTACGGAACGATTTGAAGTAGAATGAACATATAAAATTAATAGTTGGTGAGGCGGGTGCCAGGTTGAGATTCATTGGGAGAGTCCTTAGAAAATGTAGTCCATCAACAAAGGAGGTGGCTTACAAAACACTCGTTCGACCTATACTTCAGTATTTCTCATCAGTGTGGGATCCGTACCAGGTCGGGTTGACGGAGGAGATAGAGAAGATCCAAAGAAGAGCGGCCAGTTTCGTTACAGGGTTATTTGGTAAGCCTGATAGCGTTACGGAGATGTTTAGCAAACTCAAGGTGCAGACTCTGCAAGAGAGGCGCTCTGTATCGCAGTGTAGCTTGCTCGCCAGATTTCGAGAGGGTGCGTTTCTGGATGAGGTATCGAATATTGCTTCAGCCTACTTATACCTTCCGAGGAGATAACGAATGCAAAATTAGAGAGATTCGAGCGGGCACGGAGGCTTTCCGGCAGTCGTTCTTCCCGCGAACCATACGCGACTGGGACAGGGAAGGGTGGTAATGACAGTGGCACGTAAAGTGCTTTCCGCCACACACCGTTGGGTGGCTTGCGGAGTGTAAATGTAGATGTAGATGTTGAAACAGAGGCATTCAGTGTACCTGCGTCTTAGTCATAATAACATTCACCTCTGAGTACATCATTATTTGCTATAAACAACGGATAAAATCAACATCAAGTTACTGTCCCTCTACATTTTATGTTTTCTTTGCTGTGTAAAAAGCTCCTTTCTCTATTGCCTGAGAAAATGAGGTACTTTTTTGGTATATTTAAATACCTTCATGCACGACTCAGGGAATATTTATGCGGAGTTGCCTTGTTAAGGAATAGTTTAATTTATTTTTCGTGTGTAAGTTTTTTCTTTATTTTTTCTTGTCTTATATCGAACTGCACTGACGGTAAAAAGATCGCACGACCAACAATCAATTAATGTAGTGTAATGACATTCCGGGTTTATATTTGTCTAGGTAGCACATTTCAGTGATTAAAATTGGAATGTCACAGGCTAATGTAAGCATAAGATAATTCAAAACTGAACTGTTGGTACATTACTAACAGGCGGACCCACCATAATGTTGCAAGGATGCATCGACCGTGCATGCATTGTATTGTACAGGTGTCGGATGCCAGTTTATTGGATGAAGTTCCATACCTGTTACACTTCATAGGTCAATTCGGTTAATGGTGTTCGTAGATGACGCTGGAGTGGCTCGATTAGGTCCTGTATGTGCTAGACTGGAGACAAATCCAGTGATCGAGCTCGCCAAGGGAATATACCGTCACACTGTAGAACATTTTGGGTTACAGCAGCGCAATATAAGCGAATGTTATCCTGTTGGGAAACACCCACTGACTGCTGTTCGTGAATGGCAGCACAACCGTCGGAATCACAAGACTGAAGTAGAAATTTAGAATGAGAGTGTGCGGTATAACCGCGAGAGCGCTCCTGTTGTACGAACTCGCACACCAGACAATAACTCCAGATGTAAACCCAGTTGTCCAGTACCCGGACAGATTTCTTGAAGGCCCTACACTGGCCTCCATCTAACCAACACACAGCCATCATTGGCATCGTGGCAGAACCAGTTTTCATAGGAAAACACAACTCCACGCTGCCCTCCAATGAGCTCTCGGTTGACACCGCTGAAGTCGCAAATGGCGATGGTTTGGGGTCAGTGGTTGGTTTGTTTGTTTGGGGAAGGAGAGCAGGCAGCGAGGTCATCGGTCGCATCGGATTAGGGAAGGTCGGGGAAGGAAGTCGGCCGTGCCCTTTGAAAGGAACCATCCCGGCATTTGCCTGGAGCGATTTAGGGAAATCACGGAAAACCTAAATCGGGATGGGCGGACGCGGGATTGAACCGTCGTCCTCCCGAATGCGAGTGCAGTGTCTAACCACTGCGCCACCTCGCTCGATTTGGGGTCAGTGGAATGCACGCTACAGGGCTTCTGGCTCGGAGCTCTCCATGAAGTAACCGATTTGTCACCGTGGAGCCCACTGCTGCTCAAACTACTGCTGTAGTTGCAGTACAGTGTGCCAGAGCCATACGTCAAACTTGATGGTTTTCCATCTCAGTAGTTCCACTTGGCCACCTGGAGCACGGTCTTCTTGTGACCGTACATTCTCGTGATCATCGCTGACAGCAGTCGCGTACTGTGGGCTAAATTCCTTCCAAGCCTTACTGAAATTTCTCAGAACGAGCATCCAGCTTCTCGTAGCCCTACTGCATGACCTCATTCAAAATCATTGTGTAGATGTCCGCACCCGGTAGCTAAGTGGCTCGCCGGCACGGTAGCTCAGAGTGTTCGGCCAGAGGGTTAACTGCCTATGTAATAAAAAAAACTGAGTTAGTCGATCAACAACGAACTTAAACGGATGTCTTACGACGTCCGCCTCGAGCAGATGCAACGAACATAAGCGAAATAAAAGAGATATAAAAAAAACCAACAAAAAAAGTGGTCAGCCCGACGGACTGTCAATCCTAATGCCGCGGTTTCGATTCCAGGCTGGGTCGGAGATTTTCTAAGCCCTGGGATTGGGTGTTGTGTTGTCCTAATCATCATCATTTCATCGCCATCGACGCGCAAGCCGCCGAAGTGGCGTCAAATCAAAAGACTTGCACCATTAGCGGTCTACCCGAAGGGGGGCCCTCATCACACGCCATTATTATTATTATTATTACTATTATTATTATTATTATTGATGAGATGACAATGACGTGTTTGTCATCTTAATGATATTCTTGAATCAGCTCAGCACCTCAAATTTCAAAGGTTGAAAACGCTAACGACTGTAGCCGCCCGTAAATCTGAGTCGCATCCTCATAGCGGAGTTACTAGCGCTCCTTTTTGTGACTGGAGCTATGTGTGAGTGGAAGTCATCTTCCATATTTAGAAACACGCCTAGTAACTTACGCTCATGGCGCACAACTCCCACGTGTTGCGATTTTTGTTTCAGTCAGTGTAGTTATTGGCTATTTGTAGGTTTATTAGTCATAAATTTAAATTTTTTCAGTATGTCAGATAAATCAATCATTCAATCAATCTATCAATCTCTTTATTCATCCGTTAACAATGTACATTGCATGGATGTAGTCAATTACAATACAGTTTATTATCTTTTATTTGTTTCAGAAACTCGTATAATAAATACAAATATTTTTTATCAGTGTATATAAATAATATTACTTTTCCATATTCAGATATTTTTCAGTGGTATAAAAACTATGTGTAGGTAAAAATTGTTTAAGATCTACCTTGAATTTAGGAAATTCTTTAATTTTCTTTATTGTAGAAGGCAATGAACTAAAAAGTATTTTGGGCTGGTAGTTTACACTTTTTTGTAGAGTGCTCCTTTGAAAGTGTGCCTGTGAAAATCATCCCTGTACTTATATCATGGTTATGAACCTGATTATTTAATGTTGAAAATTCCTGGTGAGTTTTTAAAATGCATACACATTCATAGAGGTATAAGATAGGAAGAGTCATTATTTTAAATTCTTTAAATATTTCCCTGCATGACACTCTGCAGGGAACCCCTTAGCCCTTTTTTGAAGTTTGAAAGCTTGTTTTGCCGTACCTGTATTTACCCAGAAGATCACACGATATCTAGACAAACTGTTCATGTAAGCATAATAGGCACACAGCAATGATTCAGTGTTGCAGCATCCCCGAGGCATTCTTGGCACATAGCAGCATTTACTTAATTTTTTACTCAAAACTTCTAGGTGCTTTTCCCATCTCATGTGCTCATCCACCCATATACCGAGGAACTTTGTGTATGGAGCTTGTACAATAACATAGTTCCCTAACTAAGCTTTTACTCTTCTTCTAGCTTTACTTTTAATATTACTGAAATTCAACATATCGTTTTATCCTTATTTATGATCAACGTATTATCATCAAACCATTTTTCAGTCTCATTTATTGTCCTAGATACACTCCGCCGTAGATCATCCTCAGCGTAACCTTTTATAAAATGCTAGTGTCATCAGCGAATATCACCGTCTCTGCAACTATCAGATGGTTTGGCAAATCGTTTATGTACACCAGGAACAACCGAGGGCCTAACACGGAACCCTCCCTGTGGATTAGTGTCGAGGTCCGGTGTGCCAGCCAGCCTGTGGATGGTTTTTAAGGCGGTTCCCCAACTGCCGTCCAATGCGGGCTTGTTCCCCTTATTCTACCTCAGTTACTCTATGTCGGCGACTGCTGCGCAAACACTGTCTCCACGTACGCGTAAATCGTAATTACTCTACCACGCCAATACTTCGGCTATACTGGTATGCTATGAGACGTTCCTGGAGGGGACAGGGTGGTGCCCACAGGGGTCCGAACAGCACAGTAACCCTGGGTTCGGTGTGGGTTGGCGGTGGAGCGGGTGGACTGCTGTGGTCTGTTGTGGGGTTGTGAAATACTGAGAGATGCTGCGGCACGGAGCCTCTACGTTGTTTCTAGGTGCCCAGTTCACTACACAATATACTATGTCATTTAATATATTCTGTCAAGAAATATACTCTATTTCCTTCATTGTACCACTGTAAGAGAATTATATATATACACTACTGGCCATTAAAAATGCTACACCAAGAAGAAATGCAGATGATAAACGGGTATTCATTGGACAAATATATTACACTAGAACTGACATGTCATTACATTTTCACGCAATTTGGGTGCATAGATCATGAGAAATCAGTACCCAGAACAACCACCTCTAGCCGCAGTAACGGCCTTGATACGCCTGGGCATTGATTCAAACCAAGCTTGGATGGCGTGTACAGGTACAGCTGCCCATGCAGCTTCAACACGTTACCACAGTTCATCAAGAGTAGTGACTGGCATCCTGTGACGAGCCAGTTGCTCGGCCACCATAACCAGACGCTTTCAATTGGTGAGAGATCTCGAGAATGTGCTGGCCATGGCAGCAGTAGAACATTTCCTGTATCCAGAAAGGCCCGTACATGACCTGCAACATAAAGTGGTGGATTATCCTGCTGTAATGTGGGGTTTCGCAGGGACCGAATGAAGGGTAGAGCCACGGCTCGTACAACATGCGAAATGTGAGGTCCACTGTTCAAAGTGCCGTCAATGCGAACAAGAGGTGACCGAGACATGTAACCAATGGCACCCCATACCATTACACCGCGTGATACGCCAGTATGGCGATGACGAATACACACTTCCAATGTGCGTTCACCGCTATGTCGCAAAACACGGATGCGACCATCAAGATGCTGTAAACAGAACCTGGATTCATCCCAAAAATAGGCGTTTTGCCATTCGTGCACCCAGGTTCGTCGTTGAGTACAGCATCGCAGGCAGCGTCAGTGGTAACCACAGCCATGGTCTCCGAGCTGATAGTGCATGCTGCTGCAAACGTCGTCGAACTGTTCGTGCAGATGGTAGTTGTCTTGCCCCATCTGTTGACTCAGGGTTCGAGACGTGGCTGCACGATCCGTTACAGCCATACGGATAAGATGCCTGTCATCTCGACTGCTAGTGATACGCTGCCGTTGGGATCCAGCATGGCGTTCCGTATTACGCTCCTGAATCCGCCGTTTCATTATTCAGCTGACAGTCATTGGATCTAGACCAACGCGAGCAGCAATGTCGCGATACGATAAACAGCAATGGCGATAGGCTATAATCCGACCTTTATCAAAGTCGGAAACGTGATAGTACGCATTTCCCCTCCTTACACGAGGCATCACAACAACGTTTCACCAGGCAATGCCGGTCAACCGCTGTTCCTGTATGAGAAATCGGTTGGAAACTTTCCTCATATCAGCATGTTGTAGGTGTCGCCACCGGCGCCAACATTGTGTGAGTGCTCTGGAAAGCTAATCGGTTGCATATCACAGCATCTTCTTCGTGTCGGTTAAATTCCGCATCTGTAGCACGTCATCTTCGTGGTGTAGCAATTTTAATGGCCGGTAGTGTAATTTTTTTCATGTAACGTTATTACATAATGTACTTTTACAGGATATGCAACGTTCTCGCAGGGAAAACTCCATGAGACATAAGATAACTTTCAGAATGTCGTAAGGTATGTAAACACATGTTTCTCTTCTATAACTGATACTGTGTCACTTGGGCATATTTAATGAAATGTATAATTAGGTAGTACAAAACGAAAACAATAGTTATTTTTACTTCCTGAAGAATTATGAAATTGTGATATGCAACTTTCGTTGATGAGATCTCCAAATAACCAAACTAACGCCCACGAACAGACTCAGCGAACAACACCGCAAGCTCCATTACACTGCTATACGAAAAAAAGGGCCATTCGTGTGCCAGAACGGCAGATGTGTTCATACACGTCCCATTCGACGAATGCTGTTCTCTCTTCAATCTACAGACAGTATACCTGTATAACAGGGTGTGAACGAACCTACAACAGACCTCTGTGAAACAATGGGAGCAATGTGTGGCTCTACTCCCAATCACAGAAAGGACCACAACGCAGTCGCCGTCGTGGCTCTTTCGCAGCGTCATTCGGCGTGCGCTGCTAGCGCGGTGACCGCCGTTGCGCAGCGCTACGACCGCACGGGAAGGCAGCAGCCAATGAAACCGTCCGGTGGCGGGCCTTTCTGCGCCGCTCTGTTATCGCTGCCCGGGGTGGGCGTGGCCGCGCCAGACACAATGCAGGCGAGCTGGGCTGTTAGCGCTAATTCTGACTGCGGCTTCACAGAAATTCCGGACCGGCGATTACGAGCGACCAAACGGCCGCCGACATTTGTTCGCAAACAAAAGCTTCCGGACGCGGGCGCTGTTACGCTAACCAAATAACAACAGCGCCGAAGAGGGCGGCCTCCATCACTGGCGCCGCTGCAGATGCAGGTCAGACCGTGCACTCGTACCCTCGCAGTATTACGCTTCATGTTGGCAGACCTGATACTAAACGGCGGTCAACTAGCGTTAACTACACTTTCGCTGCAGTGGGCATAAATTCATACCAGACCTGCTGAAATACTCTGTCGCTAGTGTTAAACGCTGCAAATTATATAATCTCTGGTACGGTGGCTCCCAGAATTTAAACATGCACATTTTCACCCGAGAAATAAAAAGGAACCTTTGTGGGGAAAAGCAGAATACAGAACACAGAGCAAAAATCACGCCAACTTTTCAGAATAATTGAAGCTGTGACAGTATTCTTACACAAATACATCGCACTAAACCAAAATAATCAGGGTTTGAACGCGCTTTTAGAAATCCGTCCACTGCAAAGCAGAAAAAGTTATTCTTATTTTGTCCTTATAGACACCACTCGCTTGCTGTGTGTCTTTTTCTCTAGATATATTCTTATCTCACATGTAAAATGTTATAAACGAGCCATCTGCCCGTTTTAGAACTAGATTCATCAAATCCCGCACATAAAATACCGAAAACCGCATTTGCTTTGAATGACTTCGCCGAATACTGGGTATGAAACACACGAAAGAGCAGCAAACCAGGTGCGGTATCAGATTAAATCTGAATGCGAAAAGAGGAGCTGTGATACAGGTTCTGAATTCTCTACTCCATTTCAATAAGACGAAACCGTAGATCCAATCAGCAGTATGAAACTTGGAAACCCAGATAGTTTTGGCGGAATATATCTTGAATTCCTAGCTCACTGTGGACCAGTTACAGTTTAACGGCTTGCCAACTTCTTCTCAGACAACCAAAAAACCGGAAATCATCCACACTTGATGAAGAAAACGAAGGCATTACCCATAATGAAACCAAATATATATTCCACAAAGGCGAATGCTACCGCCAAGTAGTACCATATATACAAACTCCTTCAGTATCTGATCCAAAATATTATTTTTGAAGCAATCGACCCACACATCCCTACAGAACAATTAGGATTCATACCAGGGAAAATTTATAACCATCCGTCGTTACCTGTATCGAAAATTGGTATGAGCAGAAATCTACAAGTGTAGTTGCCTTTTGGGATCTACTAGTTGCTTAATATTCTGATTGTCCAGAAGGAAACGAAACGCCAGGGATAGAAGAGTTCCATGGACCACGGCCATACAACATGAAACATCCGGTCGTGAAAGCCTTCATTGTAATCAGTAAATTGCTCCAAACTCTCCCGCACATCCATGTGTCGTCAGTGCAGACGGCCATTGCGGCCAGTCACCAACAGCCAACACCAACGTGTCATGCCCAATACAGTCCACCGATTAAGAGCATGCACGTGGAACGTTTACAGTGTATGCCCCCAGATGGTAGAGTTTCGGCAGTTTCTACGTGACGAGGCAGTTAACATAGGCCTCGTACAGCAATCTTACCTGAAACCTGGCATTCATGCGAGGACGACAAATTTTATTTCCCACCGAAATGATTGGCTAACAATGGGAGAAGGCGCTGCCATTTGTATTAAGACCTCGGTTAAGCACCACATTGCGTAGCTACGACAGCTTGCCCCAGCTGAGGCCCCTGCAGCTTTAGTTGAAACATCGTCAGGCCAGATCACTTTTATCTCTGTAAACCAAACACCTGGGCGCCTCCTATACGCCAGAGATTTTGAAGCACTGCTGTCTCTCCGTGGTAAACTCTATTGCTTAAGACTTCAACGCAAAACACAGAATGGCATTCCAGCATCCGAAATGCAGGCGGTCGCCGACTATACGCATAGTTAATTAGCACAACGCGTTATTGTTGGGCCGTAAGACACCACACACTGCCCTACTAATGTCCGTTGCCCTCCTGACTACAGCAACGACTAGAGTGGCTCTTTTACCTGACAACCTACCCGTAATTTTTTACGTGAATCTTGAAGGTTTGTAGCCACGTAAAAGATTTCGATAATTAGGAAAGGTGAACCGGGAACAGTTTAAAGAGGGTCTATAACACTCTCTTGATGTTATCCCACGGATGAGACCATCAAGGAGCTTGCCCCCCTTCTTGCAGTGGTGTACCGTAGGTCACTAGAAGAGCGAAGCGTTCCAAACGATTGGAAAAGGGCACAGGAAACCGCCGTTTTCAAGGGACGTCGAACAGATGTGCAGAACTATAGACCTATATCTCTAACGTCGATCAGTTGTAGAATTTTGGAACACGTATTACGTTGACTTTTCTGGAGACTAGAAATCTACTCTGTACGAATCAGCATGGGTTTCGAAAAAGACGGTCGTGAAAAGCCCAGCTCGCGCTATTCGTCCACGAGACTCAGAGGACCTTAGACACGGGTTCACATGTAGATGCCGTGTTTCTTGACTTCCGCAAGACATTTGACACAGTTCCCCACAGTCGTTTAATGAACAAAGTAAGAGCATACAGACTATCAGACCAATTGTGTGATTGGATTGAGGAGTTTCTAGATAACAGAACGCAGCATGTCATTCTCAATGGACAGAAGTCTTCCGAAGTAAGAGAGATTTCAGGTGTGCCGCAGGGGAGTGTCATAGGACCGTTGCCATTCACAATATACATAAATGACCTGGTGGATGACATCGGAAGTTCCCTAAGGCTTTTTGCAGATGATGCTGTGGTGTATCGACAGGTTGCAACAATGAAAAATTGTACTGAAATGCAGGAGGATCTGCAGCGAATTGACGCATGGTGCAGGGAATGGCAATTGAATCTCAATGTAGACAAGTGTAGTGTGCTGCGAATACATAGAATGATAGCTCCCTTATCATTTAGCTACAAAATAGCAGGTCAGCAACTGGAAGCAGTTAATTCCATAAATTATCTGGGAGTACGCATTAGGAGAGATTTAAAATGGAATGATCATAGAAAGTTGATCGTCGGTAAAGCACATGCCAGACTGAGATTCATTGGAAGAATCCTAAGGAAACGCAATCCGAAAACAAAGGAAGTAGGTTACAGTACGCTTGTTCGCCCACTGCTTGAATACTGCTCCGCATTGTGGGATCCGTACCAGATAGGGTTCATAAAAGAGATAGAGAAGATCCAAAGGAGAGCAGCGAGCTTCGTTACAGGATCATTTAGTAATCACGAAAGCGTTACGGAGATGATAGATAAACTCCAGTGGCAGACTCTGCTGGAGAGACGCTCAGTAGCTCGGTACGGGCTTTTGTTAAAGTTTCGAGAACATACCTTCACCGAAGAGACAAGCAGTATATTGCTCCCTCCTACGTATATCTCGCGAAGTGACCATGAGGATAAAATCAGAGAGATTAGAGCCCACACAGAAGCATACCGACAATCCTTCTTTCCACGAACAATACGAGACTGGAATAGAAGGGAGAACCGATAGAGGTACTCAGGGTACCCTCCGATACACACCGTCAGGTGGCTTGCGGAGTATGGATGTAGATGTAGATCATGATGCTGTAAACAGAACCTGAATTAATCCGAAAAAATTACGTTTTGCCATTCGTGCACCCAGGTTCGTCGCTGAGGACACCATCGCAGACGCTCCTGTCTGTGATGCAGCGTCAAGGGTAACCGCAGCCATGGTCTCCGAGCTGATAGGCCACGCTGCTGCAAACGTCGTCGAACTGTTCCTGCAGATGGTTGTTGTCTTGCAAACGTCCCCATCTGTTGACTCAAGGATCGAGACGTGGCTGCACGATCCGTTACAGCCATGCGGATAAGATGCCTGTCATCTCGACTGCTGGAATCCAGCACGGCATTCCGTATTACGCTCCTGAACCCATCGATTCATTATGTTGCTAACAGTCATTGGATCTCGACCAGCGATGGTGTCGGCGCAGATGGCAGAAACACTGTGGGTCGTAGAAGCTGCCACTCCCACGGGAGCACAAAGGACCGTAGACAGATCCCGCCAACCCCTACACCCCCTCCCCCTCCTCTGAGATTTTACTGGCCATCACTGAGAAAAATATCAGTTTCTGCGAGTGGCAAATTACGTTATATTCTGCCACTAAGCGCTTTTTAAGACCGCTACGTTGTGAAATAAAGGTGGCGGCGTAAAACCACCGGAATCAGTGCAGCGCTTCATGTTGAAGTTGGCTCTGCCTGGAAACTCATGGAAGACTACTGTAGAACGGGCACTGTCTTCCTCCTCTGGAAGTCGGCGGAGCGGTTATCTGTGAACACGATACCGAGGCCAGTGGCTTGGCCGGCGGTTTTGCAGTCAACTTTACGCCGATAAAGGACGACATCGGTGAACAACGTATCTAAACGGTACAACAAAGGTTGCCCATCTGTCTTGCGGAAGATGAAGGAGACATCACACGTATCACTGAGGAGGAAGCATATGTCAAACTGCGATCTCTCAGTGCCAGGAAGGTCGGTGGCTGCGACGAGGTGGAGGTTGCTATGCGCAAACAATTCCTGCCGGGCGCATTCCAGCGCACTAGGCAGTTTTTTAAACGTGTTTTGAGGATTGGCAACTATCCCTGTTCATGGAGAGTTGGTTGCCATTCCGACGCATCCACAGCAAGCACCACCAGCTACTGCGTGTTGTTGGGAAGGCGATGAGAGCCTAGGAGCACAGGGAGTAAGCTGGGGCGGTAATGCTAGACTTGGTGTGGCACGACGGTCTCCTGCGACACCACAAGTAACACTCATCGCGTCCTACCTCCTCGACCGGACTTTCCAAGCTCGCGCCAATGAAGGCATTCCAACCACGACACCTATACGAGCAGGAGTGTCGCAGGGGTCTGTTCACGGCCAGTTGTTGTACTCCCCTTATACTGCCGACGGACCTCGGCCAGAGAAGGAATTCCTAGCCTTGTACGCTAATCATACCACACTCCACGCGCGATCCGATGGTATTGACGTCGTTCTTCGCCGTCAACAGGCGAAATCTTACGTATTACGAGCGTGAGGCATTCTCTAGAACCAACTGCCCATTTGAAAACTAGATTCATCAAATCCCGTACCTAAAGTATCGAATAACGCCATTAGTTTGAATGACTTCCCTGAATACTCGGTATCAGTTTCCAACATACGAAAGACAAGAAAAACATAAGAGGTATCATATTAAATGTCAATGTGAATAGCTGTCCCACAAAGTTCTGAAATCTCCTTTCCATTTCAATAAAGCGAAACCAAAGATGCAATGGGAAAAATGAAACTTGGAATACCAGATGGTTTTGGCGGAATACACCTTGAATTCGTAGCTCGCTGTGGACCAGTCACAGTATTACGGCTTGCCATCTTCTTCTCAAACAACGAAAAAACCGGAAATGTTCCACCCTAGATGAAAACCAAATAAAGATTCCACAAAGGCGAAAGCTACCGCCAAGTAGTACCACTAACTCTCATATACAGCCCCCTTGAGTGTCTGTCTATGTTATAATTTTTGAAAATATTGACTAAAATGTCCCTACTGAACAATTAGAATTCGTACCAAAGAAGATTTATAACAACCTCTTGCCAATTGTATCGAAAATGGGTATGAGGAGAAATCTGTAAGTGTAGCTTGTAGTAACCATTACGGCACCTCACCTCAACCTCTCGATACCAGCAATATTCTACTCTGTTTCTGTAAAATACACTCCTGGAAATTGAAATAAGAACACCGTGAATTCATTGTCCCAGGAAGGGGAAACTTTATTGACACATTCCTGGGGTCAGATACATCACATGATCACACTGACAGAACCACAGGCACATAGACACAGGCAACAGAGCATGCACAATGTCGCCACTAGTACAGTGTATATCCACCTTTCGCAGCAATGCAGGCTGCTATTCTCCCATGGAGATGATCGTAGAGTTGCTGGATGTAGTCCTGTGGAACGGCTTGCCATACCATTTCCTCCTGGCGCCTCAGTTGGACCAGCTTTCGTGCTCGACGTGCAGACCGCGTGAGACGACGCTTCATCCAGTCCCAAACATGCTCAATGGGGGACAGATCCGGAGATCTTGCTGGACAGGTTAGTTGACTTACACCTTCTAGAGCACGTTGGGTGGCACGGGATACATGCGGACGTGCATTGTCCTGTTGGAACAGCAAGTTCCCTTGCCGGTCTAGGAATGGTAGAACGATGGGTTCGATGACGGTTTGGATGTACCGTGCACTATTCAGTGTCCCCTCGACGATCACCAGAGGTGTACGGCCAGTGTAGGAGATCGCTCCCCACACCATGATGCCGGGTGTTGGCCCTGTGTGCCTCGGTCGTATGCAGTCCTGATTGTGGCGCTCACCTGCACGGCGCCAAACACGCATACGAACATCATTGGCACCAAGGCAGAAGCGACTCTCATCGCTGAAGACGACACGTCTCCATTCGTCCCTCCATTCACGCCTGTCGCGACACCACTGGAGGCGGGCTGCACGATGTTGGGGCGTGAGCGGAAGACGGCCTAACGGTGTGCGGGACCGTAGCCCAGCTTCATGGAGAAGGTTGCGAATGGTCCTCGCCGATACCCCAGGAGCAACAGTGTCCCTAATTTGCTGGGAAGTGGCGGTGCGGTCTCCTACGGCACTGCGTAGGATCCTACGGTCTTGGCGTGCATCCGTGCGTCGCTGCGTGTCCTTTCCCAGGTCGACGGGCACGTGCACCTTCCGCCGACCACTGGCGACTACATCGATGTACTGTGGAGGCCTCACGCCCCACGTGTTGAGCAATTCGGCGGTATGTCCACCCGGCCTCCAGCATGCCCACTATACGACCTCGCTCAAAGTCCGTCAACGGCACATACGGTTCACGTCCACGCTGTCGCGGCATGCTACCAGTGTTAATGACTGCGATGGAGCTCCGTATGCCACGGCAAACTGGCTGACACTGACGGCGGCGGTGCACAAATGCTGCGCAGCTAGCGCCATTCGACGGCCAACACCGCGGTTCCTGGTGTGTCCGCTGTGCCGTGCGTGTGATCATTGCTTGTACAGCCCTCTCGCAGTGTCCGGAGCAAGTATGGTGGGTCTGACACACCGGTGTCAATGTGTTCTTTTTTCCATTTCCAGGAGTGTACCTTTGGACCTTCAGCTGCTGCGTGTCGTGGGAGGCCCCAGTGGTTCTGTCAGTGTGATCATGTGATGTATCTGACCCCAGGAATGTGTCAATAAAGTTTCCCCTTCCTGGGACAATGAATTCACGGTGTTCTTATTTCAATTTCTAGGAGTATATTTAACGTCACATAATTACGACTGCCTGGCTTTTAGCGGCATTTATCTCGGAGCTCTGGGGCAGCAAACAAATGTCATCAGCATAAACGAATTCTCTTGAAGAAATTTCCGGTAAGTCGTGTGTTTACAGATTGAGAAAGGGGGGCAGCAACAGATCCTTGAGGTCAACTATAGTTTAAATACTGTGCTTCTGTCATTCTAAGAATAGGCCTGAAAGTACGGATTGATTAATGTATCGTCCATATGTTTAAGACTTTGGTAACACATGAATTTGAAAAGAAGTCCTTCCAGACTATGTTTTAAACAAGGTTCCTTCGTTCAGTGGTCGTTTTTAAATTAACATTGAAACAAATGCGCCTTCGGTCACTATTGTTTTTTGTCTTATTGACCAAGTTTCAACACTCCTAAGAGTGCCTTCAGCAGACTTAAAACAAAATGGTCTATAACATAGTTACAAACTTGTGGGAAGAGACGTTTTTTATATAAAAAAAGTACAAGTACAGCTGGCAAGGCTCAGCACAAACAGGAGCACCTCCGAAGATGTCCAACGTAGCTTTGAACGAAACGTCAGGGATAGAAGAGTTCCACGGACGTCGGCCATACAACCCGAAACATTTCTCAACAGCTGAATTCATTGACTGATTTCTAGGGAGATTGGATCTCATCTCTGAAATCATCTGTTTGCAACCTGTTTCTTCGTTAGCAAAGACGTTTGTGTGGCCAGCCGGTGTGGCCGAGCGGTTCTAGGCGCTTCAGTCTGGAACCGCGCGACCGCTCCGGTCACAGGTTCGAATCCTGCCTCGGGCACGGAAGTGTGTGATGTCCTTAGGTTAGTTAGGTTTAAGTAGTTCTAGGTTCTAGGGGACTGATGACCTCAGATGTTAAGTCCCATAGTGCTCAGAGCCAATTTTGATCGTTTGCGTGACACGAGTGTACTCTTGTCGGTCCGCTCACGTGAATTTCTACCGCGACCGGCTGGGTATCAGGGCGCTCCCTATTCGGTCCGCGCCCGCTAACGACTTCCTGGTCGGTGGAGGTTCGGCGGCACCCGGCAACGAGCTAGGAGCTTAAGTCACCAAGTGCAGGCTCAGTTATTATTATTATCATTATTATCTTATGCATCAATTACAGTAATACATATTTAGCAAAACAAACAAATATATATAAAAAAGAACATGTGAAATTATATTAATACGGCTTCGACTACACTCGGATGTTTATGGACTCGAGCCAGTTGAGTGCCTCGTGGGATGCTTGATGGAGATTCTCAATGATACCAGATTGGACAGTCATGCACAATGTGGTTCAATGTTTGTGTGTCACCACAGTCACACACACTGTCACTTGAAAAGCCCCACTTGTGCATGTTGTTTTTGCACCTATCCTCTTCGGTCCGATATCTGTTTAACTGCAGCCACACCTCCCTTGGTTGGTGGAAGCCTGGAACTGGACGTGTTGGATTGTCTACAAGTTCGTGGTTTCGGATTATTGTAGCTTGCCACTAACGTTTCCACTCTGCGTCCTGGTCGAATCCTATGGATAGCATTTGGACTCCCATTTCATATGCCGGTCTTCTAGATTTGAGGAGTTTCCTGGGCTGTGATAGCAAATCGCCATGAAGAGTGATCGATTTGTTTTCAGAAACTTGCTGATAAAGGCTGTAAAGAGCAGCCTTTCGACAGAGCTCTGGTGGACAGATGTTTGAAAGCAGTGGTAGCCTGCAAGTATGGGTAGACCGGTCTGTACCACTAATTACTCTCATAACTGAGTTCATTTGGACGCCTACGTTCGCTACGTGTGTGCTTTGGAGCCAGACCGGTGCACAGTATTCTGGTGCAGAGTATACCAGTGCAAGGGATGCTTCTCAGAGAACTGATGTGGTTTGCTCCCCATGTACTGCCTGCCAGCTTTCTCACAAGGTTCACTCGTGTTTGTATCTTCTTGGCCAAGGTGGAAAGCTGATTTTTGTACGTTTAAGTTCTGTCCATAGTAAACTCCAGGTATTTTGGTCTTTCGTTGTATCTCACTGTGTCAAGAGGGCCGAACTGTGCACTGATCTTTGCTGATGAAAGGCGATTAGAGAGGTGGAACAGACTTACCTCGGTTTTAGAAACATTTGATCTCAGTCGTCATGTCTCAAAATACTCATAAAGTTTAGTAAGGCCGTTCGTTAGGTGTTCTTAACATTCAGAAAGGTCTTCACTCTCATATGAAATTGCCAGGTGATCTGCGTATTTAAATTTTCGGCAGGTCAAATTCGGCACGTCAGCTGTGTAGAGGTTGAATAACACAGGAGTAAGAAAAGAGCCCTGAGGTAATCCGTTATTGAGTACATGCCATCTGCTTTTCTCTTTCGTCTATTGCTTCACATGTTACTTAAGAGGTTGCCTAGAGTTTTGCAAGGTATTGCTCTCAAAAATTTCAATGCAGCGAAGAGCCAGGCTGTGATCTTCACGAGGGAAATGGATACCTGAAGGTCATGGGAGGCCATGGTTCAACACCGGCCCCTACACAGGATCGGCGCCTTACCTGGAAGACGCGCATCGCCGAAATACTAGGAAAGTGCTTGGCATAATGCGCCTCCTCAACCGCTTACTGAGTCCCATACCACTATGTCTCCATACTGCGGAAAGACGTTGTATCTGGCACTTACCAGGCCCGTACTGGAATACGCTTCCGTGGTTTGGGGGAATGCCGCCGAGACTCATATCGGCAGTTTCCTGAGACTGGCACTACACCTAACGCACTACACCGAACTATATCGACTAACGGGCGTGTCGATGCTGAAGGACCGCTTCAAGCAGTCGGCGAGAGTCTTCTATGGCGACACTAGAAGATCTACGACTCCTCTCACCAATAACCTGGGAAACCAGATTCACTGGCGGGAGACAACGAGATTGCCAGACTTGCTACGAGAGTAGCAACGCTGCTCAGACAGCAAGAGGAAGGCGTGTATGTGTGTGTGTGGTTCGAGGCTTTCGGGCGCTAAGCAGCAAGGTCATCAGCGCTCAAACGCATAGGAACCGGAACACATGCGGTGGAGGGAGGAAGACGGACAGCGAACAAGGAGAACGGCGAAAAGACACAGATCTAACGCAGTTCCAAATCCTCACATACAGAGGCAAAACGCACTAAAGAAGGAAACACAAGGAAAAGAGAACAGAAATCAAAGTGAAACAAGCAGGCAATCGTGACTGGCGGACGAAAGGAAGGGTGTCAAACCATAAGAAGTAAACCAAGACGCGATGAACTGAAAATCAACCAGAGAAAGAAGAAGGAAAAGCAGCTAGACCTGTTAACCCTTCAACCTAACGAAGCTGCAGCTTAGAGATGGCACAAGGCAACCAAGCAACTTCGGCGGCACCGTCCTGGGAGGAGCTCAGTGATGGATCACCGTGCTGAAAGCGACACTGAAACGAAGAGTGTGGCCTCCATCCGGCCCTCCAACCGACATGGACCGGCTGTGTGACCCGAAAATCGAGGCGGCTGATTTCCTGTGACTAAAAGACCTGCCAGTGAAGAACCAGGGGGAGGGCGGAAGGGAGATGAGACGCCGTTGTGCGACCAATGCCTCGGCAGAGGCCGCAAGTAGCGGAAGAAGTCGCCGCCCCGTTACACCGGCGGATGCGGAATGTTCGCTGCTTCGACGTCTCGATCCGGGAAAACGACGGATGACGAAGACGCAAAAGCACGAGACAACGCTGGTGGATCGGGTAGCTGTTACGGGACTTCGACCTCGGTGGAGGAAGCTAGTTCCCAGGAGAGTCGCCAGCTGTGAAGTGATACATTACCGGTGGCCACACCCTGTCCACAACCTACAGCAACCCGTTCCCAGAAAGGGAACAACAAAAAGCAGAAGCGTACCATTACTACCGCAGGAGACACACTGTGGCGTTCGCTGTTTTATTCACTGGTTTGGTATTTAACTAATTTGTAAATTAAAATGAAAATCTTATTTCAGTACCTTGAGTAATTACTAAATAATTTTTTTCCGGCTAAAGATTTGGTCAAGTTGCTAAAGAAATCCAAGTTAAAGTTGTGTTAAAGTGTTGTCTGTAAGCTGTGTAAATGCCACTAAATCACAGTTCATACAACAGATACTATACAACTATTGATTATGATGGAAACAGCTATCTTCAGCAAAATGATCATTAAAACGACCGAATATCAGGCGCGTATGTTACCTGAAACAATATTCTTCGCAACTCGTGCGTAACTAATTTCGACTCCATACGTCAGCAAGAAAAGTTTGTTATACGGATCGTGTTACGAGCACTGTTTTTAATGATCCGATCTGATTCGAATTATTTTCATTAAAATGAGTTCGGGACCACCGGTGCACACTTATTTTTACACAATTTTATTACGTTCAGCATTTATGTCTGCAGAGTGGCGTAATTTTAATTTGCCGCTGAGATAATTGTTAATATGGCGACAGACATTCTATTGTTAGACTAAATTTTCTTTTTAATAGGATAAGTATTTGAAATGCTTATTAAACTTTACTTTCATATTGTGCACTATTTAGACTAATTTTCACCAAGCAAACCTTTGATTTTTTTCCTAAGGAAAACACAGACAAAAACGCGATATAAATCGCTATCATCAATGCCTGCGCTCCTTGCAGCGGAAAGAAATAATTAACACAGTTAATGCTTATTGAGAGAGAAATTAAAGTTACAAATATTTATTCACTCATATTTATAATAATAATGAACTCTATTCTCAAGCAATAATTAATAAATAATTACAATTTCTTAACAGACTTCAGTTTGATATGCGTCTTGAGTCCGCAACCTACAAAAGCGAACGAAGAGAAAGGTAAAAATAAAGGAAGACAAACGCAGATCATAAAAGGAATTTACAACTACCATTGTGTTTGTATGATACACATCGATATGTCCAATTACATCATAAACTATTATATAAATAATTAATATTCATCATTGTCTTCACTGTTGCTTCATATGTCGAATAGATAATGTTTATAACTGCTAGAGACACAATTTCCTCTCGTCGCACTGTAGCTACAATTTATCTCGTGGACGTTACAATGCCCTCCTACGCAGTAACGCGTGCACTCGACGTGCGTGGACCAAAGAACGCCACCGCCAAGTTACCCGGAACGGTAACATCACCTACTGAAGACCCAGTATTCTGGCCTGAAGTCGGGTCACGAAAGCAGATAAAAGACGTCTTCGCGGACACCGTTCAACGGACGGCCCAGTTCATGCTGGGGAACGACATAGAGGAAGCTGAAGACGCGGAAGATATGGAGGTGGAGGAAAGTTGCACTGGGAAGCGCCCGGCGGAAACGAGTACGGAAAGCTACCGGAAACGTGCGACTACCCCCGCTCCCACCACCGCACCGACGCTGCAAACACGAAGAAAGGCGTCTTACAAAGGGTGCAAGCCCCTAAGTCAACACTGACACGGATGGGTTTCAAATACCGAAACGCAAGATAAGTGGAAGAGCTGTACAGGTGGGCACTGCTACAGGCATGGTCGTCAAAAACTGGTTTGGTGAGCTCGAAGGGAAGGAGGAGGAGACAGCAGAGTGGGCCTACGCTATCACCCATCATGGTGAAATGGCCCGGCTCCTTCAGACAAGTAAAATAGGTGATTGTCGCGGTTGTCAAGAACAACTTTACTACGAAGACAGCAAGTCACGATATGTACAGAATCGTGACGCGAACCCGCGAAAAACTACAAAAGACGTGGTCTAAACTGGTTCACGCACTCGTCGGGACCTACATAGACGCTCTAAGTAGTCTTCTGCCGCCTGCTCTTTACTAAGGACCCCCAGTACCTCAAGGAGCTTCTTGAGGCCAAGGGGTACACCATAAGGACAGTATCCCGGACGAAATCGACGAAAGGTAACGCAGAAAACCGCTCTTCCAGGTCATACTGGATGACACACCGGAGCATAGGAGGGTCTTTCAAGAAACGAGAGTCCGAAGTGACAGCGGGGTCCTGTTGAGAAACTGAGGAGGCGGAGAGGCCCGCTACAATGCTTCAACTGCCAGGGGATTGACCACCTGGCAAAATACTGCAAAATGTCCCAACTTCGCGTAAAGTGTGCTGGGGACCTCCTGAGGCGGGAATGTCCGCTCCCGATCAAGAAGACACGCACGAGCAGCAGCTGCAATGAAGAACACGTCCCCAGCTTTCACAGCAGCAAAGCCTCCAAAAAAGCAGCTGCAGAAGGGCGGCAGGTGCCAGCGAGGAGAGTTCAGCCGAGAAGAATCTACGCTACTGTAGGAGCAGCGGCGACCGAGGCAGTGACGCACGGGAAACGCCTGCAAGGTCGACACTGCAACACGCCGAGCGGGCCCGCCAGGCGGAGCAGCCTAGCCGCCCAGCGGAAGGCGTTCCTGAACTCCACGAGAGGAGCACGAGACGGGCAGGTGTGGCGTTCGCTGTGTTATTCAGTGGTTTAGTATTTAACTGATTTGTAAATGAAAATGATAATCTTATTTCATTAAAGTGAGTAATTAGAAAATAATTCTTGCTCCCGGCTATATATATGGACAAGTTGCTAAAGAAATCCAAGTTAACTTTGTGTTGAAGTGTTGTCTGTAGGTTGAAATTAGTATCTGCAGCCATAAGAAGTAATAATTGAATGTTCTGGCTGCCACAGCAATAGGAGCTCAGGGACCAAGAAGAGAAAATTTCCTTTTGTTGGTGGCAGTGCGGATGTAGGCGCTGCAGTCCGGAACGGCAGGACTGCTACGGTCGCAGGTTCAAATCCTGCCTCGGGCATGGATGTGTGTGATGGTGTTAGGTTACTTAGGTTTAAGTAGTTCTACTTCTAGGGGACTGATGACCTAAGATGATAAGTCCCATAGTGCTCAGAGCCATTTGAACCATTTTTTTCTTGGTCCCTGTGCTCTTGTTGCTGTTTCTCTATAAGCTTTTCCTGTCTAAGCTTTTTTTCTTTTCCTGCTGACGTTGTCTTTCACGCTCCTGCTCTTCAGTAGTAAAATTTTCAGATGATGCTGTTAGCATATCCTGTATCGGCATAGTTGAGCATTACTAACTTCTGCCCCCTACCTAGAAGAAATATTGTCATTAATTCCTAACTGGCTGACTGCAGGAGTGTCAGTTTGTTTTGGCAACTCCTCAGTTTTGCTATCACTCGGGACATCAGTTGCTAAATTATCATTCATAACTAAATTTTCTAATAATTCGACAGAAGTATGGGTACATTGTTCTACCTGAGACTACGATGTCATTTCTGCATCATTATGCTCATTCGGCTTAATCTGTTTCTTTTGCTTTACCATTGTATCACCAATCTAGCACAACAAATATATAAATCACTGACAAGCACCAACTGACACATAATAATCTTATAAGTAACTCATATACAAAAATAAAACTATCTAAACAATTCACATTGTGCACAAAATCTTTTGTAGAATTGCTACACTTGAAAATATTATTCTCGCAGCCAGAACATTCAATTATTACTACTTATAGCTGAAGGTATCAATTTTTCCGTATACGTGGCGGCTAAGGAAAAGTTCTTCCTATTCATCTGCATTAATTTACATTTATCTATATTTAATTTAAGCTGCCATACTTTATACCGATCACAAATCCTGTCCAAGCCAACTTGTATCACCCTACAGCCACTCAACGACGACACTCTCCCGTACATCACAGCATCATCAGCAAACATCCGCTAATTGCAGTCCACCTTATCCAAAGATCACTTACGTAGATAGAAAACAATAGCTGACCTACCACACTTACCTGGGGCACTCCAGATGATATCCTCACCTCCGATGAACACCATCGTGGACTTCGAGCCGCTGATGTCAATGCGCGGCAACATCTTTATCGGCGGAGACTTCGACGCCAAGCACCCGGAGTAGAACTTCAGGCTCACCGCAGCCCGCAGCTGGAGGCTTCTTAAGGTGGCCACAGATAATCACGCGATAGTTCTGGGGCCATAAGAACCTACACACTATACAAAGAGAGCCCTCCCGTATGTCCTGGACATCGCTATCGTCAAAGGGGTGACCCACGACGCAGTCGCAACGACCCATGTGGCCCTGTCCTCAGATCACCTGCCAGTGATCTTCTATCTGAGCACGGACGGGGCCGCACCACCTGAAGGACGCATGACCTACTTCAAAACCGACTGGAAACACTTCCTGGTTGTAATGGTACGTAACCATTACGGCACCTCACCTCAACCTCTAGGTACCAACAATATTCTGCTGTGTTTCTGTAAAATAGTTAACATATATCTGTGATAACATTCAGATTTGATATCATTAATGTAGAGGTACTTCCATACATCGATATTTATATATTGCAATGATGTTATTCTTATGTGTATTCTTTCTTTTGTCACTATGATCTTTGACGTACTTGTAACTCTGATTTTTGGGCGCGTATGCGGTTATTGGAGAGTCAAGCTTCGGTCGTCATGTTAAAAAGACGCAGATTGTAATCAGTTTATGAGATGTGAACTTTAACAGTGAGCAAGATATTTTCTAGTATGTTTTATATTGTGAAGTGATGTCTTGGAACGAGTTACGTGATATTGCAACAAAAGTAATAAAAAAGAAATGTAACTTAAATTCAAAGTGCTGATTACATTTTTACATCACCATTGTCCTAACTTGCAAAAGTTTAATCTTCAAAAATGGTTTATGAAGCACATCTATAAAACTTTTGAATATCGCAGGATAACACCTAGGCCTCTTTGCATCCGAGCTTGGAATCATCACTACCTAGATTTTCGACGATTGAGCCATCAGTTCACAACGAGACCAGCGTGGGAAAGACGAAAAGATGAGTGCCTAGTTTATCCATTATTTCAAGAAATGACTTTATTAACTGTACTCTAATGACACCTGCCACATAATATAACTTTGTTATTGCCCGTAAATGCAATATTTAGCAGCGTAAGCAACACTACAATTATAATTAATTTTTGACCTTTGTTGTGGTAGGGTTGCTGGATGGTGCACCTCTTCATTGATACATACAAAACCCTCTTTCTAACACTGTTGAGTGGGTGTATTAACACTAAAATATTTCTTTTAGTTTTACAAAAGTGGTTATGTATATGAGCACACTTCCAAGCAAATAAACGAAATAATAGTATGTATGGATGAAGGGCCTCTTAGCCTCTCTGGATTCCACCCAGAGAGTTGCCTGGCCCTAGCCACGTGTAGGCGGGCCGCTGCTACTAGAAAAACCACTCCATTTACACCATTCTCTTATTCCCTCCACCATCATATTGCACTAACTACAAGCTACAAGCTACTACAAGTCAGAGACTTAAACAAACAATATATTTACGTATTTACATTTGCGCCGTAGTTCTTCAGCGCACACACGCTACTTAACCTCTCCCAAAGTAGGCTCGCTGAGCCTCCTTTGAGCTTTTGTTTATCAACTTTGCGAAATTGTTAAACAGTTCGCCATTCGTCAATATTTCCTCAACATCCCTTGTTTGTAGAAGCTGCCTCTCAACTGAGACTGCCTGTTCGTATATCGGAAAGTCAAACACTGTGTGTTCAGGCCATCCCTCGTGGGTACCACTGTCACACTCTGGTGTTGGCCTTATCCCTATTCGATGTAAGTACGTGGGAAAGGGACCACACCTGTAAGGAAATGAACTAGGCCCTACGAGGGCTTCATTACCTTATTCTTTAGTCTTCCCCTTACGTAGGGGAGAAACCTGTGCACTCTAAGGACCGTATTAGACCTATCCCATTCTCCCTGCCAAATGTCAAGCATTCTTTCTTTAATAGCTTTAACACTTATCAGATGAGTGCCCACAATATTTTGCACTTCATCAATGTTTTGTTTATGCAGCCAATAGAAGGCTGTCTGCTGCCTTAATATCAAGTCTAGTGGACATAGACTCTTGATTACCAATGGTGCATCTGTGGGACTAGTGCTGAATGCTCCAATACATCTCATCAAAACATACCTCTGTATACGCCTGACAGCAGCGGCAGGACGCACCAGAGCTAACCTGTGGACCCAGACTGAATGTCTGCCCTACTACTGGAGCCAATATACTGTTAAGATAAATATTGATTGCCTTTGACGGTAAATGAAATCTTCTTTGTCCAATTGATATAACTTTATTGAACAGAGCTAAGGACTTAGTCGTCATTTGCTCGATATGCGGAATGAAACTCCACGTTTGATCTAGATATACCCCCGAACTAACGGGCATATCTCTGTCGCGATACTATCTGGCCATTAACTCTGACTGTTGGGTCCCTATTTAACGTGCCTTTCAAGAGCATATATAGTGATTTCTATGGCGCAATAGACATTTTAGTCTTCTGCACCAAACTGTTAACAGACCAATAGCCAGTCGCGAGCGATCCTCAATCACATTACGAGTGTCACCCTCTACTAGAATTACGAGATAATGCGCATATGCAACGAAGCCTAGAACAGCAGTATCTCCCTGAAAAACATTCAGCAGGGTTGCCATGTTGATATACCAAAAAATGTGACCACACACAGATCCCTGGGAACAACCCCGGGATATTCTTTTAGTTACAACGGCTCCAGTTCTTCCATCACAGAAAGCCTCCAGACAACCATATAGCAGCTGCGGGCACCCGATCTCTCTAAGGCGTGAGAAGAGTGCCGGCCACCACAGGTTACCGAAGGCCCTGATATGTCTATCATTATACCTAGAACATACATTGATGTGGCTGAGTGAACCATTCAGCAAACCTCATTTCTCGCATCCCGAGTGGATCGACCCTTTCGGAAACCGAACTGCCTATCACTCATACCATGCAGAGCCTGGTGACCCATGAGTCGGTCAGCCAGCTTGTCAAAAGCTTTGCCTATCACATGCAGGAGGCAAATAGGCCGATAACATTGCGGCATCGTTGGATCCTTGTCAGGGCGCTTCTAGATAATTACCACTTCAGACGTTTTCCATTTAAGTGGATAGTATCCCTTCTGCAGACAGATGTTGTAAATACGGGGCGACCAAGTGTGCAAGTCCCTGTAAGATCTGCGCAGGGGTCCCCTCAGGACCAGGCGCCTTCTTCCTTGGGAAGGTGTAGATGGCTGCTTCTACCTCTACTGCAGAGAAAGGGTAAACATTTACGTCACTGATATATTAATTCGAGAGCGCCTGACGTATTTCGCACTGCTCTTGCGAATCCTGCTCGTCGATGTGATCTGGCAGCATCGTATCCAACAACAGTCTTCCCGTTTCTTTCCAATCCTTGGTCGTGCCACCATCCTCGGCACGTAGTGTGGACAACATCATTGGTGATCTAATTTTCTCCCGTACAATTTTGTAAGGAACTCCCCAAGGGTCTGTTCCAAGCTGATCATTCACAGATCTTTCCCAGGACTGGCGCCTTATACTATCCAACTGATCCCTCCGTCTCTGCTTGAGACGACGATAAATACGCAGGTGATATTCTCGTTCGTCGTGGGCAAAGCTTCTTCGGTAGTTGCTTCGCGCCCTCCCAGACGACCGCTTGAGCACAGTCTGTTCAGGGGTCCACGGGGTGGACTCCCTGCAGACGTATCTCGCATTTCGAGGTGCAGCCCTTTGCACGGAGCTCGCGAGCTCCTCCACCGCCTCATCAATGTTCTCTATGTCCTCTTCGAACTCTCAAGGACTCAACACCTGCACGAGTCCGTCCCAGTCTGTCCGAGCATAACCAAACCGTTCCACCCACTCACCTGGCACATCTGCCAGGGTTGTCGCTATTTCAAATACACTCCTGAAAATTTAAATAAGAACATCGTGAATTCATTGTCCCATGAGGGGGAAACTTTATTGACACATTCCTGGGGTCAGGTACATCACATGATCACACTGACAGAACCACAGGCACATAGACACAGGCAACAGAGCATGTACAATGTCGGCACTACTACAGTGTATATCCACCTTTCGCAGCAATGCAGGCTGCTATTCTCCCATGGAGACGATCGTAGAGATGCTAGATGTAGTCCTGTGGAACGGCTTGGCATGCCATTTCCACCTGGCGCCTCAGTTGGACCATCGTTCGTGCTGGACGTGTAGAACGCCCGCGTGAGACGACGCTTCAAAAAAAGTGGTTCAAATGGTTCTGAGCAATATGGGACTCAACTGCTGTGGTCATTAGTCCCCTATAACCTAGAACTACTTAAACCTAACTAACCTAAGGACACCACACACATCCATGCCCGAGGCAGGATTCGAACCTGCGACCGTAGCAGTCGCACGGTTCCGGACTTCGCGCCTAGAACCGCGAGACCACCGCGGCCGGCTGAGACGACGCTTCATCCAGTCCCAAACATGCTCAATGGGACACAGATCCGGAGATCTTGCTGGCCAGGGTAGTTGACTTACACCTTCTAGATCATGTTGGGTGGCACGGGATACATGCGGACGTGCATTGTCCTGTTGGAACAGCAAGTTCCCTTGCCGGTCTAGGAATGGGAGAACGATGGGTTCGATGACGGTTTGGATGTACCGTGCACTATTCAGTGTCCCCTCGACGATCACCAGAGGTGTACGGCCAGTGTAGGAGATCGTTCCCCACACCATGATGCCGGGTGTTGCCCTGTGTGCCTCGGTCGTATGCAGTCCTGATTGTGGCGCTCACCTGCACGTCGCCAAACACGCATACGACCATCATTGGCACCAAGGCAGAAGCGACTCTCATCGCTGAAGACGACACGTCTCCATTCGTCCCTCCATTCACGCCTGTCGCGACACCACTGGAGGCGGGCTGCACGATGTTGGGGCGTGAGCGGAAGACGGCCTAACGGTGTGCGGGACCGTAGCCCAGCTTCATGGAGACGGTTGCGAATGGTCCTCGCCGATACCCCAGGAGCAACAGTGTCCCTAATTTGCTGGGAAGTGGCGGTGCGGTCCCCTACGGCACTGTGTAGGATCCTACGGTCTTGGCGTGCATCAGTGCGTCGCTGCGGTCCGGTCCCAGGTCGACGGGCATCGATGTACTGTGGAGACCTCACGCCCCACGACTGTGGAGACCTCACGCCCCACGTGTTGAGCAATTCGGCGGACGTCCTCCCGGCCTCCCGCATGCCCACTATACGCCCTCGCTCAAAGTCCGTCAACTGCACATACGGTTCACGTCCACGCTGTCGCGGCATGCTACCAGTGTTAAAGACTGCGATGGAGCTCCGTATGCCACAGCAAACTGGCTGACACTGACGGCGGCGGTGCACAAATGCTGCGCAGCTAGCGCCATTCGACGGCCAACACCCCGGTTCCTGGTGTGTCCGCTGTGCCGTGCGTGTGATCATTGCTTGTACAGTCCTCTCGCAGTGTCCGGAGCAAGTATGGTGGGTCTGACACACCGGTGTCAATATGTTCTTTTTTCCATTTCCAGGAGTGTATTATGCAGTAGTGATCACTGGAAGTTACATGTTCCCTTACTTGCCAGTTATGGACGTAGGGTGCTGCCCTCTCGCTTGCAAGTGTCACATCAACATTCGACGAAGCACCCACTCTCCCTGAATAGGTTGGGGCGTACTCCGGCAAGTTTAGCACATAGGTGTGCATTTCCATTATCAAATTAACAAGCTCCGCACCCCTACCGTCCTGCACATTACTCTGCCACAGTGGCGATGTGGCATTAGCATCCACAGCTACAATTATATCCTGCCCGGCTAAAACTCTTAATATCCAATGGAACTGATCAAGGTAAGTCTTGATGTCATGCCTGAATTGACAGTAAACTTTTGCAATGTACAGACTGTAAGACAACAAATTAATTTGTACAACTGTAATGTGCTAGGTACAGAATTGACTTATTTTCGTAGATTTTATAGTTTTGTTCAATATTATTACTGCACTCATGCGGTTCCCACCCGAGGAAACCACCTGTGCAGTTTCGGGAAAACCAGGGACTGGACCCGCACAGGAGTTCGGTTCTTGTATCATTAGGACATCTATTCGATCTTCTTCTGCAAGTTTCCTTAGCTCATGTGAATCCATTGCATTGATTTGTATCATTTTAAGGATCGCCATAATGGGTTCTTTGTATGAGTCTATCTAGAAACATTTTGTAGGTTGGACAATCTTCAGGTCCACCACACTTGCGGCCTCTTTTCCTACATGGTACACATACAACCGCTTTGTCCTTATTATGACAATTTTTCCTAGTATGCCCAGATAGACCACAGTGGGCGCATATGATATTGGGTTCCGCACAATACTTGTTAGTGTGATTAATAGCAGGCCGGGGTGGCCGAGCGGTTCTAGGCGCTACAGTGTGGAATCGCTCGACCGGTACGGTCGCAGGTTCGAATCCTGCCTCGAACAAGGGTGTGTGTGATACCCTTAGGTTAGCTAGGTTTAAGTAGTTCTAAGTTCTAGGGGACTGATGACCTCAGAAGTTAAGTCACATAGTGCTCAGAGCCATTTTTTTATGATTAATATCCTGGCATTTAGTACAACGTGGTACTGCCAGGTAATCTGTTCAGTGCTGTGTAGCCAAAATACAACCGGCCAGCTCTCGATAGTATTTTCCATAAGTTAGGTGAGACTTCCACCACATGGTGAACTGTCAACTTCTCACGGCGACCTACTTTAAAGAGTAACTTAAACTGTTCAAATAATTCTCCTCTCGGCATTGATACATCAAAATTTTGAGTGTATATTGCATCCACCAAGCTGTCCGCTGTCATGAATGTAGGAAAGTCATACAACCAGATCAATGGTCGACGCTTACGTGGAGGCTCACAATTAACTTTGTTACATAACTGTTGATTACTTAGAAACTTTTCGCTGTCGTCCTGTGAGGCCGTTTCTACTATCAGCACATTCTTCGCAATGCGAACACTGTTGATTCTTATTTTATCTTTCTTGGGGTCAGCGCACTTCTCAAAAGCGGTTGCGTGCTTGAAGTGTGTTCAGGCGCACGACACACGCAGAAGTGCAGAGCAGCGTTGCGTTCGGTGTCCTTAGTTAGCTGACACGCAGCAACACCTGCTTCACAAGGGTGTTCCTGCCTGTTCGCCACCACGGTGCAAACAAGACACGTGGACTGATACAGCAGTCATGGTTAGTCCGATGACACCATAGTCGAACAGTCAAGGCAACCACAAAGTCAAGAAATCCAATACCATATCACCCAACGCCGGTAGGGGAAGCACTTCAGCGCTGGAACTACCCACAACTCAAGACCATGGCTTTCCGTTGACACACGAGCCAGCGAGAGAGCGCATTCCATTCATGCCAGTCGGCTCCTCGATGTTGTTTACGTCGGCAGGCGAACCGTGGCCAGTATCACGAATTTCAAGGTACTGTTTTGACGGTTCAGTCTGAGGGGGGGGGGGGGGGGGGGGGGATGGGACACGGCAGCCCTTTGCCTCACTACATTACTAAAACTCAGACCAGATGTTACACGTCTGGCCGGAGTATTATTGCATCTACATCTACATCCATAGCCCGCAAGCCACCTGATAGTGTGTGACGGAGGGTACCTTGAGTACCTCTATCGGTTCTCCCTTCTATTCCAGTCTCGTATTGTTCGTGGAAAGAAGGATTGTCGGTATGCTTCTGTGTGGGCCCTAATCTCTCTGATTTCATCCTCATGGTCTCTTCGCGAGATATACGTAGGAGGGAGCAATATACTGCTTGACTCTTCGATGAAGGTATGTTCTCGAAACTTCAACTAAATCCCGTACCGAGCTTCTGAGCGTCTCTCCTGCAGAGTCTGCCACTGGAGTTTATCTATCATCTCCGTAACGCTTTCGTGATTACTAAATGATCCTGTAACGAAGCGCGCTGCTCTCCGTTGGTTCTTCTCTATCTCTTCTATGAACCCTATCTGGTACGGATCCCACAATGCGGAGTAGTATTCAAGCAGTGGGCGAACAAGCGTACTGTAACCTACTTCCTTTGTTTTCGGATTGCATTTCCTTAGGATTCTTCCAATGCATCTCAGTCTGGCATCTGATTTACCGACGATCAACGTTATATGATAATTACATTTTAAATCTCTCCTAATGCGTACTCCCAGATAATTTATGGAATTAACTGCTTCCAGTTGCTGACCTGCTATATTGTAGCTAAATGATAAGGGATCTATCTTTCTATGCACGCGCAGCACATTACACTTGTCTATATTGAGATTCAATTGTCATTCCCTGCACTATACGTCAGATACTCCAGCATTTCAGTACAGTTTTCCATTGTTACAACCTCTCAATATACCACTGCATCATCCACAAAAAGACTCAGTGAACTGCCGATGTTATCCACAAGGTCGTTTATGTATATTGTGAATAGCAACGGTCCTGCGGCACACCTGAAATCACTCTTACTTTGGAAGACTTCTGTCCATTGAGAATGACGTTGCGTTCTGTTATCTAGGAACTCTTCAAATCAATCACATAATTGGTCTGATAGTCCATATGTTCTTATTTTGTTCATAAAACGACTATGGGGAAATGTATCGAACGCCTTGCGGAAGTCAAGAAACACGGCATCTACCTGTGAACCCTTGTCTATGGCCCTCTGAGTCTCGTGGACGGATAGCGCGAGCTGGGTTTCACACGACCGTCTTTTTGGAAACCCATGCTGATTCCTACAGGGTAGATTTCTAGTCTCCAGAAAAGTAATTATACTCGAACATAATACGTGTTTCAAAATTCTACAACTGATCGACGTTAGAGATATAGGTCTATAGTTCTGCACATCTGTTCGACGTCCGTTCTTGAAAACGGGGATGACCTGTGCCTTTTTCCAATCCTTTGGAACGCTACGCTCTTCTAGAGACCTACCGTACACCACTGCAAGAATGGGCACGTACTCTCCCTCGATATTTAGTGTCGGTCTTTCAGAAGGCTTCATATACGCGATGGCTGACGCTTCGGTTTTGCATACAGTTGCAGCACTTGGACGTCTCCTGTTGCTTTGCGGTGCGACTTTCATCCTGCGCTGGGTATTTCATGCATTTGGGCGGCACGGTGCAAATCTTTCGACATGGTTTATGCCCTGACGCCCTGACACCGAAAACATTGTATCTGTTTACCCCACCGCCAAACTTCCCTACTTGAATACCAGTAATATTCCCAACGCTTTACGCTTTTCTCCACTTGGTCCACTAGTATCACCGTGATTAGTGGACTCTGGTTGTTCGTTCGGGGCGTCTTCATACGAGAGATTGCCCTGATGCCAGATCTCAGGACCTCAAGCTCTTCTTCGAGGTAAGCTGGGTCCATTTTGAAAGATAGTTTGTGAAGGATTACCTTGAGTAACTTTAGTGCCTCATACGGGTGCGTGTAGTTTGGCAGATCGTGGTCCTTTCCCGAAGCCATTACCCCACCATATTAGTCTTTCGATTTCACAGCGACCGTCTACGCTTCTCGACCCGCTGTTTTAATCGAAACGGAAGGCTCTGACATTATCGCGCTATTTAAGAGTTTCTGGAAACTTTTAAAATTGCACGACAATGGGAGGAGGTGCGGCGGTCTTTGCTCTACTTAACAGGAAAATACGCGACTAACTCAAGGAGGCAATGCGAACAATTACGATACGTATTCAGAGTGCAAAAATCTTATGGCCTCCTGGTCTCAGCATTATTCAACCTTCAGCCCTAAGATGGCCATACGCTAACCTGTAGGTCTAGGACAACATTCAGAAGAAACCCCAGCTATCCATTCATTGTGATATTGCACAAGCAGAGTACTCACGCTTATAATCAATAAAACCTTATTTTATGCACTTTCAGAGTGAAGGATTAATGGAAAATCTAGTTCGAGCAGTCATCAATAGCCAATAAACAATATTTAGAACCCTTTCATGAAGATACAAGGAATCAATGGCCCCAGACGTCAATGGAGGATTATGAAACGGAGTCGAACAGGGTACGTCCGTTGTTGTTACCTAATCCACAAGTGTCGATGGGCTAGTTTTGCAAATTCCGATAGTGGTGCATTCTTAAAGTCAATCCACCATGTCGTTACTGACTGTTCTCTTTGAGAGTGCAAAGAAGTGATAATAGAAATTAACTGCACATTGTATGGAGCCATCGAATGGAATAGGGAAATAGACCTGAAAATATAAGATAGTTGGAACTGGTAGCTATACACTTTGTTCACTAATGTGGTACATATGCATGCGTTTTTATCAAACGACAAGAAAACAAATGTCCATTAAAACTATCTCCAGAACCATTGACTATAGTGGAAAACAATAATACCAACAAATAATATGAAGAATGACTTTCTGCACATCGAATGCTCGTAACTTCATAGGCCGACGTATTGAAGTTCTTTTAACAGTATTCCTGATTACTTGTGAGAAGGAATCCTCTGATTCCGCACGTGTTGTGGGTTGCATTGGATCATTTCTCAGTAATAAGTAATTAATGCCCTGAATACGACCAACTCCCCAGTTTAGTGCATCCATGAAAACTCTGCAGCGGAGTGTGCACTGATATGAAACTTCCTGGTAGATTAAAACTGTGTACCGGACCGAGAGTAGAACTCGAGACCCATGCCTTTAGCGAGCAAATGCTCTACCAAGTGAGCTACCCAAGCACAACTCAAGACCCGTCCCCGCAACTTCAGTTCAGCCAGTACCTCGTTCCCTACCTCCCAAATTTCACATAAGCTCTTCTGCGAATCTTGCAGAACTAGCACTCCTGGAAGACAGGATATTGCGGAGACACGGCGTAGCCACAGCCTAGTGTATGTTTCCAGAATGAGATATTCACTCTGCAGCAGAGGGTGCGCTGATATGGGGATCGCAGAAGATCTTCTGTGAAGTTTGAAAGGTAAGAGACGAGGTACTCGCAGAATTGAAGTTGTGAGGGCGGGTCATGAGTCGTGCTTGAGTAGCTCAGATGGTACAGCATTTGACCGCGAAAGGCAAAGGCCCCTAGTTCGAGTCTTGGTTCGGCACATAGTTTTAATCGCCTCGTAAGCATTAAGTGGATACACTATTAACTGTGTAAGCACTTAGACAGTCTCATCCATAACTGTGCCCTACAACTGACATTATTTAGTGGATGGTACCTTTAGTAGCACTATCGTTTCCACCGTTTCGTGTCACACTTACGAACGTTACTCGCGAAGAACAGCGGTTACTAATTCAACCTTTCGGCTAGAATTTGTCATATTCCTGTCGTGAATGCTTCACGAGATATATGTGGGACAAACTACTATATGACCTCATTTTTCTTGGATGGTGGGTTCTTGGTGTTTTAACAGTGAAATATCTGTCTTGTAGAGGCTGTTTGTGGATTTGGATAATTACCTGTTTGACAGGGTCGCACATACTAGATGACAGTGAGGGACTGAATCGAATAGCATCCGAAAGTCAAGGGACACGACGTATATGTGGTAGCCTTTAATTGTAACATTATGCTGTTAGTGGCAATCATTTTAATTACAATGGGAGATCACCATTCACCAGAAAGACCTTAACACGCCAGTTTAAAACACATTCCACAATTTATCAATAGATTCACATCAACGACCTAGGCAAATAACTGTTCGTATCAGTCCGATGTCGCTACTTTGAAACGAAAACTAACTACACATTTTTCCAATCTTTAGCAACGCGTCGGTTCTAATAGCACTCAGCTATTTTCGAAAAAGAAATTTTTAACAACCACTCCCTAATCCCTCTCTACGGCACCTGTATTAATGACGTAAATCTCCCATTCTATAGCTGACAAATTGAAATCACCTCTATCCACATAGTGTGAAAGGAAATTTACGCGTAACATTCTTGACATTTTTCCAAGAATCCGCTGACAAAAAATTCACTGTGCCAGGTGGTCTTTAAAGCCATCTAATTACCATGTTTGATCCACGTTTAATGCCTACTTCCTATCGGTTTATTTCGCATTTAAATTATGTGACATATTCTCTAGCTGCTATGGAGTTCTTTGCTGCAATACACACACCAATACCATTGACATCTAGCCCTCCCTTGTGATACACACGGTGATTTAGCTGCCTATAGCTCTGTGATATATGCAGCCTGCAACACCTACAAATACGACGCGTAAGATTTTTATATTCTCTCACTCGCTACGCACAAACTATAGCCCCACAAAAAAAGAAAGAAAACCGGGACTGGACAGTTTTGTAGGAAATCTAATGTAGTTAAACATTTTACTCGGATATCTATGATGAGGGTATTGTTTTCGAGTTATTCCAGAAAAACACGCCTGACGATCGTTTTCTGTACGTTTTTCTTGAAAACGCTTTTGATGTCCATTTTTTGTACGTTTTCTTGATTTATTCGAAAACGACGGCCTCTAGCGAAGACGCATCTCAGTACAAAATTTAAATATATTACAATTCCCGTTCATCATTTCTATGGGATTATAGTTTGCACGTAGCGAGCGAGAGAATTCGAATGTGAAGGTGTCGCGGATGACATAAAACGCAGCGGTAGTTTCAGGACACTAGGAATTTAATATTTCGTTGCTATACACTTCGGGGTTCTAGCATATTTCTGTTTCTCGTGCCATGTAAGTGCTATTAATTAATGGACCCATCATGGACACAACAACAGATAACAAATATACCGACATTTTAATTTATCCCTGGAAAAGACAAACACTAAAACACATTAAAAATGCTACACAAAGAAGAAATGCTGATGATAAACGGGTATTCATTGGACAAATATATTATACCAGAACTGACTTGTGATTAGATTTTCACACAATTTGGGTGCATAGGTCCTGGGAAATCAGTACCCAGAACAACCACCTCTGGCCATAATAACGGCCTTGATACGCCTGGGCATTGAGTCAAAAAGTGCTTGGGTGGCGTGTACAGGTACAGCTGCCCATGCAGCTTCAACACGATACCACAGTTAATCAAGAGTAGTGACTGGCGTATTGTGAAGAGACAGTTGCTCGGCCACCAGACGTATTCAGTTGGTGAGAGATCTGGAGAATGTGCTGGCCAGGGCACCAGTTGAACATTTTCTGTATCCAGAAAGGCCCGTACAGGACCTACAACATCTGGTCGTCCATCATCCTCCTGAAATGTAGGTTTTCGCAGGGATCGAATGAAGGGTAGCGCCACGGGTTGTAACACATCTGAAATTTAACGTCCACTGTTCAAAGTGCCGTCAATGCGAAGAAGAGGTGACAGAGGCGTGTAGCCAATGGTACCCCATAACATCACGCCGGGTGATACGCCAGTATGGCGATGACGAATACACGCTTCCAATGTGCGTTCACCGCGATGTCGCCAAACACGGATGCAATCATCATGATGCTGTAAAAAGAATCTAGATTCACCCGAAAAAATGACGTTTTGCCATTCGTGCACCCAGGTTCGTTGTTGAGTACACCATCGCAGGCGCTCCTGCCTGTGATACAGCTTCAGGGGTAACCGCAGTCATGATATCCGAGCTGATAGTCCATGCTGCGGCAAACGTCGTAGAAATCTTCGTGCAGATCGTTGTTGTCTTGCAAACGTCCCCATCAGTTGACTCAGGGATCGGGACGTGGATGCACGATACGATACAGCCATGCGGATAGGATGCCTGTCTTCTCGACTGCTAGTGATACGAGGCCGTTGGGATCCAGCACGGCGTTCCGTATTACCCTGCTGAAACCACTGATTCCATATTCTGCTAACAGTCATTGGATCTCGACCAACGCGAGCAGCAATGTCGCGATACGATAAACCGCAATCGCGACAGGCTACAGTCCGTCCTTTATCAAAGTCGGAAACGTGATGGTACGCATTTCTCCTCCTTACACGAAGCATCACAACAACATTTCACCAGGCAACGCCGGTCAACAGCTATTTGTGTATGAGAAATTGGTTGGAAACTTTTCTCGTGTCAGCACGTTGTAGGTGCCGCCACCGGCGCCAACCTTGTGTGAGTGCTCTGAAAAGCTAATCCTTTTCATATCACGCCACCTTCCTCCTGTCGGTTAAATTTCGCGTTTGTAGCACGTCGTCGTTGTGGTGTAGCAATTTTAATGGCCAGTAGTGCATGTTCTCTTTATCTAAGTTTGGCTTATCTACTCCTCTCTCACAGCACACAGTTTATGAAATAAAATCACCTATCTTCTGTCTGATTAGCTGTGCCCTGTGAGTAGCGCATGCAAAATTTGTTGAGATAAAGTCTACAGTTCTCCACCTCAATGTGGAATTCGCATGTTAGACCTGTGGAGAATCGTGGTAGCCTTTTGTTTAAGTACTTCACTATCCTCCAAATCAGAGGACTGCAATCAGTTCTACAAACGAGACTCTAAATCATGATTCTTGATGCTACCTAGCGTGCAACTCTATCTACCTTCATCTCTACACTCGGACCGGAGGACGGCTGCATCTCGTACTGGACACAGGCTTCCGCCGTAACGATATGAGGTACGATCTGCAACCGACTGCACACGACGAGTTCAACATGCACCATTGGAGCCCCCTTCGAACCTCGAAGACACACCCCGGTAAAGGTATTGAGTGTACACAGGCCTTTATTTTAGAGCTGACAACATTTTCCTCCATGGGTTCCATTATTCGCCTAACGTTGAAAATCCCATTTATCAAATGCCCCGCCATATAATTCGGCCATAATACTCAGTGTTGAGGCGTGCCGGCCGGTTTAAGTGTACTTTCTGCAGTGGGCAGCCGTTTGTACCAGTTGCAGCGGGAGCGTTTACGCTGCAGCATCGCTGCAGACTCATAGCTGCCCATCCTGAGCCTTTAGCCTGCAGCTGGTCACATTGCCAGTTGAGTGGATTACTTACAGCGGTGTGAAGCGAGAACGATATGGATCATCTGACGACGATAACATTGGTCCGTTCGCTACAAAGATTGGTTACGGACGAGCAGAAATACGATGAGGTATAGACTGCACCCTTTGAATATAGAACGTCGACGCTGAAGGCGCTGTCACGTTCTGATCATCGGGAGCATTTTTTTTTTTTTTCAGGCGCTTGCTAATGTCACAATACATTTTACAATTTATCTTAACCGTTATTGAATCGGAAATAGTTAAACGTTCGAAGGTTCTTCCAATGTCATTAATGCAATCTCTGTAGAAGTGCAATTCGTTGATATATTCACTGTACGGTAATATTTCGCCAGTATTTATTCATATTGATTTTATGTCGTAGATTTCGAACATGTTAACTTTTGTCCTCTTATTTACAAAGAAACAATGATAAATTACTATAAAATACTATAAGCATCAAGTGGTGGTGATGATCTGTATGCCTCTGGTCCATAAATATAAGAACCTTGAAGTCATCTTTTGTAGATCTCACCTCTTAATGTATCTCGTAAGATCACAACCAACCCTGCTGGTTAAATAACGTGGTTTGATTGGTACGATACTTGGAAATATGCGGTCTGCCTACACTGCTTACATGCTTGCGACCCATCGTAAAATATTACTCCAGCGTGTGGGATCCATACCAAATATGACTATCAGCGTTCTTTTAGTTGTACAAAGAAGGACAGCACGAATGTTGAAGGTAGAGCGTCACAGGAAAGATGGACACTTGGCAGATGCTTCAAGACAAAGGAAAACTGTCTCGAGAAAGACGACTTACAGCTCTTCAAGAACCACTGTTGGGGAATCTAAGAATAGCCACAGTCCCATCGCATTGTTCCTATAGTAGTGATGGGGAAGATAAGATTAAACTAGTTACACGTTCGGATAGAGGCATATATGGCAGTCACTTTCCCGACACTCCCTGTTAGGATGGAACGGGAGAAAACCATAATAAGTGGTGCAATTGGGAAGTACCTTCTGTCATGCACGTCACAGCGACATGCAGAGTATAGATGTACATAAATATGTAGATGCTTGGTGTCCGAGAAACTGTGTAAACGAGAAGCAATTCTCTAAACAGTGACACAGTTAGAGTGTTCTTGAAGCTGCCAGTTACAGATTAACTTTCAGGTCGGCCGGCGATGGTCGCCGGTCCACACACAAATAAGTTGGATGTCATCCACTGGCGAAGATCGTAGGGTGTAACCACACTGCTGGTTAATATCGGCTGGCCGGCAGCCGTGGCAGAGTGGTTGAGGCGCTTCAGTCCGGAACCGCGCGGCTGCTACTGTCGCTGGATAGTTCTGAGTCTAGGGGACTGATGACCTCAGATGTTAAGTCGCATTGTGCATAGAGTCATTAGGACCAATAGCGCCGGAATACATGGCGAGTATGTTTCATCATCGGTGGGTCATTCTGGCTCTGCACGAGCAGCCGGACGTCAGTGCAGGGTGACTCTCCGATGATGTTAGAAACTTTCAGGCATGAAAGAGAAGAGTAAATGATCAGTTGGAAGTAGGAATACTGGTACGGTAACTGACGAGTCGACAGTTATAAGAGAACAGCGTTCTGATACCTCTGACAGAGGAATACATGTGGCAGCACTGCCGTTGCTAGGATCGTAGGATAGGCAACTTTCAGAGCTAGTAGTATGGACAAAAGAAAGTAAAAAATGTGCAATAAAAATGGGCTCTAAAATCATTACCTTTAAGAGTTATGAGCACTTTTTCATTTTCTATACTGCGAAACAAATGTCTTTTACTGCAATCTTTTTCATATTTTGGAAGGAGGTAGTACGGATCAATAAAAGGAAAAAATATCCACAAAATATGAGCTCTAAAATGCGTACCTTAAGACCCATGGGTTCTTGTTCAGTAGAAAATATGTGTTTCGCAGCAGTGTAGATGAACAAGTGCTCACAACTCGTAACGTAGGCATTTTAGAGCCATGTTTACTCGACATTATTTTCTTGCTTGAGTCCATACTAGCATCTCTGGAAGTTGCCTGCCCTACAATTTCAGCAACATCAGAATCAGTACTTGATTTCCACAGTCAGACGTATCAATACGATTTTCGCTTATAACTCTCGATTCGTTCGTTTCCTAACCAGGGTCCCTTACGTCAAATCGATACATATACCCTTCTCTATCATCCTCAAAAATCGCCACGCTTTACGAGGTATAAACGTACAGGGACTTAAGTAAGCAACCATGCAACCAGAGATTCCGACAAGAGATCTGCGGAATCACCTCCATCTGCCATACATCCTTGGGCGAGGGTGAACCACCCTGGTCATTTGCAGTGAAATATACAACGGCATCAGGATACTCAAGTGACAAATGCAAGAAAGCTGGAACAGCATGGAGTCATTATGCTGGGGCTAAAATATACTCCCACAATCCAATCGCGACTACCTCTACAGGATCAGATCCTGTAGAAAATCAGAAAACAGCTTAAAATTTAGGACTGGTGGAATTTTTGATTCACAGATCCGTTCGTGCAGGTCTCCTTTCTTTACACTTAATGGCATATTCCCTTCAAGAAGGACACGTTGTTTCTTAAACATATCTGTTGTGTGTAGGCGATAGCAATAGGTGCGTGTAGAGTTTACTGTAGTGTTTGTGATGCTGATGGGGAATTCAGAGTAGGGAGTGGGCCTAATCTCATGCCAGCACATAATCTACTCCTCTGGTATAGCAACAACAAAGCTAACGAACTTAATGAACGTACGGAGAGGAATTTAAACCAAGACACCGGTGCGAAGAGTCGTGATCAAGGAGTCTACGTTACTCAAAATTCACTACTCACCAGCTGCGAGAATTTCTTCCATCATCAGAATTTGAACCGGAAGAACCATTTGCAAGCCGAAGACAACCTATTTGATCAGACATGCTGTTGGACTCCTAAGAGTTTAGCATGAAAACCGCGAGCCAAAAGCGGCGTCTTTGTGACCTTACGAGCATGTAAACACCACTGAAACTAATCAAAATTCAGCACTCACCAGCTGCGAGATTTTTTTCCATCATCAGAAGGGAAGAACGATATTGCAAGCCGAAGATAACTATTCGATCACACATGCTGTTGGACTCCTAAGAGTTTAGCCTGAAAACCGAGAGCCAAAAAGCGGCGTCTTACTAGTGGCCAACTCCTTCTACTCCACTGACGAATTTTTTAATAGAAACTAATGATGTATTGTATATATATTCATGCTATTCTACTCCATTGACGAATTTTTTAATAGAAACAAATGATGTATACATATTCATACTATTAGTATTGTTATTTCAGCTTTTTATTAAAAAAAATTGACATGTTCCACATCCACGAGGATCACCTCAGCACGGATCTATGGAACGAAAAACTAATCTAATCTTTGTGATCTTACGAGCATGTAACTATCATAGTTGAGACGCACTGCTCCTTGTTGACTTCTATTAGAAGTTTGCTTGTACTGCCATCTCCCGCAGAAGGTAATGTACAGACTGTCCGAAGAGGAACGTACATTGTCCAGGCATATGACAGATTCGATCATTCGAAGCAGAAAAGTCTAGTGAACATGCACTGCAAAATGTATGCCTTAAGAGCTATGAGCACAGGTTCATTTTCGCTATCTGTTAAAGTACGTATTTTAGAGCCTACACTCATGCTCATAAATTAAGGCTAATGCTGATACACGGTGAAACAACGCTCTGGAGGGCGGTTTTCGGGTTTAAGTCACCTCGGGGTATGACCATGCGGTGCATTTGACCTGCGGTCGTCGCACCGTGGCGCTGGCACCGGGCCACATACGCAGAGGTGTGTTGATGCATGTCAGAGTACGGTGCAGCGAGTAAGTGTGCAGACGTTTTCAGACTTCCTAACCGTGATTGCGTGTTGAAAATGGCTCAAAGAACACATATTGATGACGTTATGAGGGGTAGAATACTAGGGCGACTGGAGGCTGGTCAAACACAACAAGTCGTAGCATAGGACCTCCGTGTGCCACGAAGTGTGATCTCACGATTATGGCAACGACTCCAGCAGACAGTAGACGTGTCCGGGCGCTTTAGAGTACGGGACGTCCAGAATGTACGAAACCACAAGAAGACCGATATCTCACCATCAGTGCCCGCAGACAGCCACAGAGTACTGCAGGTAGCCTTGCTCGGGACCTTACCACAGCCACTAGAACAGTTGTCTCCAGACATACAGTCTACAGACGACTGAACAGACATGTTTTATTTGCCACAAGACCTGCAAGGTGCATACCTCTTAATCCTGGTCACACGAGAGCCCGTAAGGCCTGGTGTCAAGAACACAGTACAATGTCTTTGGAACAGTGGTCGCAGGTTATGTTCACGGACGAGTTCAGATATAGTCTGAACAGAGATTCTAGCCGGGTTTTCATCTGGCGTGAACCACATACAAACCCCTTAATGTTCTTGAAAGGGATGTGTTTGGAGGTCGTGGTTTGATGGTGTGGGATACGATTATGATTGGTGCACATACACCCCTGCATGTCTTTGGCAGAGGAACTGTAACAGGTCAGATGGACCGGGACGTCTTTTTGCACCAGTATGTCCGCCTTTTCAGGGGTGCAGTGGGTCCCACCTTCCTCCTGATGGATGACAACGCACGGCCCCACCGAGCTGCCATCGTGGAGGAGTACCGTGATACAGAAGATAAGAGGCGAATGGAGTGGCCAGCCTGTTCACCAGACCTAAACCCCATCGAGCACGTCTGGGATGCTCTCGGTCGATGTATCGCTGCACGCCTTGAAACCCCTAGGACATTTCAGGAGCTCCGACAGCACTGGTGCAAGAATGGGAGGTTATACCACAGCAGCTTCCAGAGTATGCCAACCTGATGTTCGGCCTGTTTACGTGTACATGGTCATCATATCCCATAATGACGTCGGGGTACATGCGCAGAAAACAGTGGCGTTTTGTAGCACATGTGTGTCGGGAAGGTTTTCTCAACTTATCACCAATACCGTGGACTTACATACCTGTGTCGTGTGTGCCTATGCTATTAGCGCCAGTTTTGTGTAGTGCCACGTTGTATGGCACCACATTCTGCAATTATCCTTCGTTTATGAGCATCAGTGTATTTTCCTAGACTTCTTTGAGTCAACTGATCGTTGCTGTCATATCCCTGAATACTGACCATCTCTCCTGGGATACTCTGCATATCGTTTATTGCAATTTTTCGGTCTTAATCACTGCAGTGTTCGTTGCCTGATGCGTTTCGCCTTTATTTAGAGAGATGGTTTAGTGGTCATTCTTAAAATGTGCTATACGGAACATGTTTCTACATTTTGTAATTAGCAGAATGAAACTGCTCTTTCCTTGAAATGCGACATAAAATTATGTACGGTGTTTTTCTCCTTTTTTCACGCAATATAATCCATTGTTAGTAGCACAGGTAGAAGTCGCAAAAATCTTGGTTGTATTTTCACGATTCACGATTCTTCGGCATTAAGATCCTGCCAAAAATCGTGAAAGGTTAAAGCAACACAGTCTCTCTTTCTCTTTATAGACTTCAACCTTCTCTAATACGAAGGAAAAAACAGTGGAATAAGAGAAAAATACCGTAAATATACTGTAGTCCAAATATATTTAGATAAACAGTCAGCATGTAGTCGAATTAACGTATACAATGCTGAGAGAATTGGATAAGGAAACTAGACATTGCAAGTAGCAGATGATTTTTGCTCTATGGACAACAATCTAACAGCCGATGTTCGAGGTAGAGAGTATATAAAAGCATTTATGAATAAGAGTAATTTCTTAATATTTAAAATAAATTTGTTTTAATTTTTCGTTGTTTACCTTTCTAGGCTATGTATGGTTTTTGTTAATGGGCGTCTTCTGAACACCATCAGTTGCACTTCAAATGTTTAATAGCCAAACCAATATTCGGATGTATAACTCATCGTCAGTGGTATCTGATACAAAGAACAACAAACCGCTTTATGTTGTAGACATGACAGCAGAAACATATCTCTACCTACAATATGTACCTCTATACCAAATGGCCTGCTTGGCAGATATGAATTCTGTCTGATGTTCAGCATGATGTCAATTTAGAAAGTAAACAACGATAAGGCTACCTAGAACTCAATTACACTAACTTCTTTGTCAATATGTTAGGCTTCGACATCCATGCTATGTCACGGTACACAAAAGTAGTGTATGTTACTGCTGTCAGTTCATATGTAATGAAATTTTGGATCATATTTGACGTAACAGCCAAATAATGTAAACACGGAAGAGCCAAGGAGAGTAAAATACACATATTTTGTTATTTATGAGGTTGAATAGCTTTTGTGTAAGTTTAGAATGTACAAGAAATGTAAAATTGTGAAATGTACACAAAAATAGCATTGTGACGAAACATTCATTGAGCAAGGTGGCCTTAATGCGAAATCTATGAGTGTCGTTATGGGGCTGTCATTTCGAATTTGGATTCGATGGTGACCCATTACATTAAGTCAAATTAGACAATTTTTCACGTAGAAGATGAAGAAATTCCAAATGGCACTTATTCCGTTAAGAATAGGCATTCAGGAAAAACAGACAATATGTAAAAATGCACCAAATCCACAACTCTGAAGCTGCGCCCGTAAAATTTTGTACCATGCTTTACATCAAATTAATACGTTTACTGTTAAGTTCTTCTGGTTTTGAAAATCCAACTTTTTTACAGAATTTAAAAATTTTATTTTAAAAGATATATACCTTTTTCTCAGAAATTATTCGAAAGTTTTCTACAAAATTTTCTCCGGTTAGTCTCTTTGGGATGTAGTAAGCTTCTCTCATGAGGTTTCCTCGAATGTATTGAACAGGAGAATTTTGATCATTTTTTATTGTAATTCTGTAAGTATAATAAAGAATGCCTGGAAGATTCTAAGCACGTTGCCCCATATTTCAGAATTTCAAAATTTACTCTTAAGACAACTAAGTTTACAAAATTTCATAATTCTTGTCTTCATGTATTCCGAGAAGAAGATAAATATAAGTAAATGCAATTTAAAGCCCAATTGAAAGTTTTTCTCTTATATCAACTCTTGAGAAGGCTCCAGATTTGTACTCAGGGTCCTCTTTCCCTTGAACGCTTCTCCTCTGATTTTTTTGTTTTCCGCCTTCTTGCCTTTACCAGATCTTCAATTGAATTTTCAGCTGCAGAAAGGTGATGTATTTTTTTCTCAAGTTGTGTAAACTGAAATTTGCTGTCTTAAGGCCCAAGCTCTCTAATAACTTCATCTTTCATAGATTCCCTTCATTAAATAGAAGAACTATATGAGTTGCAGTTCTGGCAGCTGTACCTGATGAAAATGCGCTTTTAGGGCATTTGTTCCATAAGAAATAATTTAAAGGCTGATTTGCATTCTGAGTTTGCCACGGACATACTTTTGAGAAGTTCTGGATCGGCCAGAAACCTGCAAGTGGGATTGACAACATCCAGGATACAATTTAGGAGCCTCTCGTTGTGAATGTGCGCTATTTCTCTGAGCCCGCAGATATTTACAACAATTAATGTGTGTCTGAAGATGACTAGGATGTTCATCTGTTGATACCACGTGGAGAAATGTAGCCTTTGCACTTTGTCACCGTGGCATTACTAAATCATGAAAGGATGGAACTCCTGCGTAGATCTCCGTCTGTATAACTAGGCCAAACAAGAATTTCTCCTTCATAAACAAAGCAACTGGTCTGTTATTGAACAAAGCAACTGGTCTGTTATTGCTTCTAAGGTATGGAGTAGAGTCACTGATGATCTATAAAATCAAAGAGTAAATATCACGGTCTTCTAGATGCATCCCGTGCAGATCTGCTTAAAGTAATCCACGGAATAATTTTTCACCGAGCTAGCACTGAAGTGTTGTTTTGAAAAGTAGGCATGACAGAAAGGTAGCATTACACGTTCAGTTGTATTTCATGCTCTTCGGATCCGGTTTCATCATGGCAACTTTCGGATCTTGTTGGCCTTGAGTTAGAATAATAAATAAAAGCAAATAAATAAAATAACAAATAAGAAATGAATTGAAAACTGATATTTTGGCATCAAGAGAAATCTTTCACTCTCTTAAACGAGCTCTTAATGCTGAGAGATTCGCTTCACTATCGTTAATAAGCTCTCTAAATCTCGTTTTGGAGGTTCACCCTGTTTGTCCATTACAAAATTCATCACACTCACCACATGTTATTGTATATACTCCGGAAGGAGGCGGGCTACTAGTTTTGTTACCGATAGGTTCTGAAAAATGGTTCAAATAGCTCTGAGCACTATGGGACTTAACATATTTAGTCATCAGTCCCCTAGAACTTAGAACTACTTAAACCTAACTAACCTAAGGACATCACACACATCCATGCCCGAGGCAGGAATCGAACCTGCGACCGTAGCAGTCGCACGGTTCCGGACTGAGCGCCTAGAACCGCTAGACCACCGCGGCCGGCGATAGGTTCTATCAGCACGCAAGTATTACGGGGATGTTTTGTGAACTCAAGAGAGAATTGCTGGAGGTGAGACGATGTTCATTCCGCAAGGCACCATTGCCCAAATTTAGAGAACCGGCACTGCGGAACGATTCTATTGCCGCCAGCGTAAATTTCGCGAAAGGACCGTGAAGGCAAGATGTGAAAAATTGGCGCTCAGACGGAAGCTATCAGTCGTTTTTGCCTTGCTCTGTTTACTAGTGGAAATGACTAATAGTGGTCCAAGCTACACCCTCTCCCTCCATGCACCCTACGATGGTTTTTGTAGTATGTGTGTAGATGTGAATGTATACATGTTATACTTGGCTCTTATGTCGTATATAATATGTGATCTTGTACAGTTCTTTCTACTGTAGCCAAATAGCAGCCAATTGTTTCTTAAATAAACGACTTATGTTTTCAGAAAAATGACGTCACATAGTAAGGTTACGGCTTGACAAATATTTGCAAGCTGCAGAGCACCAAGTTGAACCGTATCATCTTCATGTTTGCCTAGGTGTGGATTGTCGTCTCCCGGAGCCTTGGCCTTGCTCTGTCCCGATTGATCGGTTTGCTTTTAAATTTCGGAGGGCGCTGAGTTCTAAGGAGAGAGACCTGCTGACGAGGAGAGCATCGAGTGCTGCTGCCGGAGTGAGACGGGGAGTTTAGTTTCCGCAATGTTGCGGGAAAGGTGGTATAACTTCCTGTGGACGCACGTGATTTCTACGAGCGTGTGTATTCGGGACTGCGGCAGTCGCTCTGGACGGGCTGTGAGATACGGAAGCTCGGCGTGGCAAACGTTGACGCGGCGTGTCCGCGTTGCTATGGCGGAGCTGGGACGATTGACATAACTCGAGTTGGTGTTGATTGCAAGCTGTCGCCGAATATGTCTGCCTTCTGGACTAACGGTGAGAGTTTCTTGACTCGATGTGTCTCACTCAACTTCTGCCCGTGTAGTCGTGTGTGGTTTGCTCTAAGGTCGTGTGCCATGGTGTTTCGCAATTTTAGTAGGCTCAGGAGCGCCCGAAATCCCGATTCAATGATCTGTTGTTATACTGTCAAGTGTAAGTATCACTAGAAAAGTGTGCTAACTGTCTGTCCCTTAATAACTGAACCTAAAATATTGTTTGTGGTTGAAATTTTATTCTGACCCAAATGCAATAACGATCTTGATTTTTACAGTTTGTTGATTGGTATTATTATTTAGTGCTGACCGTCACATTTACTAAGTCGAAGATTTACGAAGGCCAGTGGGCGTCATTAACATTTCCTGCTTAGGTAGGAGTTATATTTTGAACCATGTGTTTCAATGTTTAGTAATTTTTATTTTATGCCTTATAGAGAGTTGCTGTCATGCCCTATGTGGACGATTCGCCACGTTGGTGAAGTTTCTAGTTGTTCTGCCGGTCTGTCCCATATTGCTAAATTGTGCAGTCCTAGCACAGCTGACTGTAAATTTCTCCTACTGGTGAGGACCAAGGGCTGGTTTTAAGTGCTAACACACTAACTTCAACCATTCTCAAATATTTATCACTACTGATATTCAGGCACTTCAGGCCGAGTAGCGACGTCACTACCTCTTTTTGGTTATTAATTTTATCTTGTTAGCTTGTTTCATTAAAAAAAACCGAGTGAGGTGGCGCAGTGGTTATCACACTGGACTCGCATTCGGGAGGACGACGGTTCAATCCCGCGTCCGGCTATCCTGATTTAGGTTTTCCGTGATTTCCCTATATCGCTCCAGGCAAATACGGGGATGGCTCCTCTGGAAGGGCACGGCCGACTTCCTTCCTCGTCCTTCCCTCATCCAACGAGACCAATGAACTCACAGTTTGGTCTCTTCCCACAAACAACCCCTAAAAAAACCTTTGGTATATGAATTTGTCTTTTGGTCTTTATTGCTCCTTTGGACGAAGTAAATTGACTGTTGGTTTTGCATTCTTGTAGCATTATCAAAACTGCATTTGTGGATATATTTGATTGGACCTTCTCCCCGAATGGTTAAAGTCGTTCCTTTCAGCAACTTATTGTATTGGTCAATAATTAATCAAAAGTGTTGGGTCCTTCAGACCGTGATTATCTCTTATGTTGAACCTTAAGGTTGTCATTATGACATTACAGTTGTGACATTACAGTTGTGAATGTTCAACGGCCCTTCAGACCCGGAGTTTAAAATTTTTTATTACGTTTTGTTATCTCATTTCGGTCTACGCTTTCACTCCGTGCAGCCTTTGAGCTCTGCTTACCTTACGTTTTGGTTAAGCTTTCCCATACCACGACGTATCACAAGTACTCAAGGTTTTTGCATCAATTTTGGACGCATAATGTTCCATTAGATGTCGTCCACAGTTTCGTAGGTCATTGTTGCTCCATGCAGGTACTACATGAAACAAAGCTCTTATTATATGACATCATCAGCACTGCAGACAATTCATCGGTACCGAAACAGTCTGTAAATGCCGCGGTTATTCAGCGGATGCCCTGAACAATTGCTGGCTATTACTTGAGCCCGATTCACGCGGCCTTTACGCAGAGGTTCGCCGTAAAGCGCGGGGCTTCCGTGTTTAAGGCTGGGAGTCGGCGGCGGCAATCCCCGCTAAGTACAGCTGTAGCCGTGGATGGCAGCGGGTGAGCGCGGTAGAGTGGAAGCCTGCAGGCTGTAGACAATGCGCGCCATTAGGCGACGGAGTGAGGCGGCCCCGTCGCGACGATAGCTGTACTGGGGTCGCGCAGCCAGCAGCAGCCGCGGCTGCTGCATTACGGCCGGCTTAGACTCGGCTCCTAAGCCGCCATTTCCGGCAACGATTGTCTCAGACTGGCGTAGCGGCGTGCAGCTCTTCTCTCGCAGACACTTTAACGCCGCCTCCTATTCATATCCTTCGAATACAGCTGTACACGATGCGGTTGTATGCTATGTGGTTATATCGCCGCATGTGCGTATCATCCTATGTCCATCTGGTTCTTGTCTAGGGAAAACTATGGAATTGATAGGTCGTGTGGAGAACCAAAGTGTTTAACGTCTTTGGTAACGTAAACTCTGCCGCATGGAGTGCGGGCAGATCGCCGCATATGCGTATCATCCTATGTCCATCTGGTTCTTGCCTAGGGAAAACTATGCAATCGATAGGTCGTGTGGAGAACCAAAGTGTTTAACGTCTTTGGTAAGTGTTTAACGTCTTTGGTAACGTAAACTCTGCCGCATGGAGTGCGGGCAGATCGCCGCATATGCGTATCATCCTATGTCCATCTGGTTCTCGCCTAGGGAAAACTATGCTATTGATAGGTTGTGTGGAGAACCAAAGTGTTTAACGTCTTCGGTAAGTGTTTAACGTCTTTGGTAACGTAAACTCTGCCGCATGGAGTGCGGGCAGAACAGAGCCTGGCTGGAGTCGGGCGGTGGAGCTGGTGTGTTGTGTGACCCGCCCGCGACTTGGCGCTCTTTTCGGGGTTTGGCAGCATGTAATTACGCTCGACGTGCTATGATAGCTTCTGACACGGTGTCGCGGACGAGAAGCATTAGCTGGCTCAAATCAAGAGCCCCTTTCGCCTGGTGACCGTGTCGAGAAGAAGGCGCGCCAACATCCAGCTTCTGCATCAGCGACGGCCCACAATAAGTGATTGTTGCCACCTCCTCGATCGACGACTTCAAACCTATAATCAACCAACAAGGATGACTGGAAGCACGTAAAGTTTTAGACTGTATGGCAGACCTCAGCTTTTAAAATTGTTCCATTTACCTCACAAAATTACAGCAACTTGCTCTTTGTCCCAATTGCATTACCAAGCAGGGTCCGTTCCTTTTCCGGAATGAACCCGAGTGTCGTTGAAATTCAGACGCCAGCATTAAAGTAATATCATTCGATTTCACTGCTTTAATTTCAAAGTTCAGTTAAGGTATTCATAGCTGGCTACAATATTTGGATTACACAAGCACAAATTAAGAGTGCGAGTTTTGTTACCATATTTTAGCTTACTGTGACTGCAGCTCAGCTTGGTACCTACTACATTTTACTATTGTTAATTGTTCAGAATCATTTAATTCAAGTTCAAAGTTAAATCTCTTATTTCTAAATTGCGTAGCTTCAAGTAGCCCAAAACTAACCTTATTTTCCTAACTTTCGTAGTGCTTCAGAAACAAAGCTCACTATTAATTTCAGTCACTAAATTAACTTTTAATTTTCCGGTTTTATTAATTCTTTTGCTAACTTAAGTCAGAGAGTAGCGAAATTTATTACTTCTAACAAACATTCAGTTTTCACACAATACGTGTCACCTTTCAGTTGCTACGCTTTTAGTGCTAATTATATGTACAATAACCTTTTTTGGAGTTATTACAGTAGTTTTCCATAGGACTGGCGACAGTAATTTTCCCCAAATCTGAAATATCTAATTAATGTCAGTTAATTGTTAACGTAGAGATCGCACATTTACATTCTTTATTAACCTTACCCCTTTTCAAAATTAATTTCGACCAATTTCATTTGCTTTTTTACTTTCATTTAAATGTAACCCTTTCCTCTCTCTTTACAGACAGATTAACTTCGGTGACGGTTGTTTTTCCCAAATTTCCATTAGGTACACGAGGTTTAGTTTTTCACTGTCACTGAGGTCGATAAGTTAGGGGGAGGTTACATGATCTCGTTTCTAGTTCAGGAATCGCAAATATACAATCGGACCAGAATGTAATACCACACGTTCATATTTATCGATGCTGGTTACAAACGCCGCACCTTCCGGTACACAACACTTGTACGTGCTACCTCACATACTTGACACTGCAATTCTCGCCACAGTGCCTACCATTAACAAAGAACTGTAGTGTTGAGTGCAAACATGTATCTCCTCGACACACAAACAGTATTGGCACAGAGCGCGGCTTCTTGGTATATTGCTGGCTTCTCAGGTAGCGGAACGCCATCTGCTGACCCAACAAACACTGCGTGTTGTTGAGGACCCAGTCGCTAGCACACTACTGGCCATTAAAATTGCTACACCAATAAGAAGCGCAAATGATAAACGGGTATTCATTGGACAAATATTATACTATAAATGAAATGCGATTACATTTTAAAGCAGTTTGGGTGCATAGATCCTAAGAAATCATTACCCAGAACAACCACATCTGGCCGTAATAGCGGCCTTGATACACCTGGGCATTGAGTCGAACAGAGCTTGGATGGCGTGTACAGGTACAGCTGACCATGCAGCTTCAACACGATACCACAGTTCATCAAGGGTAGTGACTGGCGTATTGTGACGAGCCACTTGCTCGGCCACCGTTGACAAGATGTTTCCAATGGGTGAGATATCTGGAGAATGTGTTAGCCAAGGCTACAGTCGAACATTTTCTGTGTCCAGAAAGGCCCGTACAGGACCAACATGCGGTCGTGCATTATCCTGCTGAAATGTAGAGTTTCGCAGGGATCAAATGAAGGGTAGACCCACGGGTCGTAACACATCTGAAATGTAACGTCTACTGTTCAAAGTGTCGTCAGTGCTAGCAAGAGGTGATCGAGACGTGTAACCAATGGCACCCCATACCATCTCGCCGGGTCAGACGCCAGTATGGCGATGAGCTGGCTGTTGTGGCCGAGCGGTTCTATGCGCTTCAGTCTGGAACCACGCGACCGCTACGGTCGCACGCTCGAATCCTGCCTCGGGCATGGATGTGTGTGATGTCCTTAGGTTAGTTAGGCTTAAGTAGTTACACGTTGTAGAGGACTGACGACCTCAGATGTTAAGTACCAAAGTGCTCAAAGCCATTTGAACCAGTATGGCGATGACGATTACACGCTTTAAGTGTGCGTTCACAGCGATGTCGCCAAACACGGATGCCACCATCATGATGCTGTTAGTGATACGCGGCAGTTGGGATCCAGCACGGCGTTCCGTAATACCCTCCTGAAACCACCGATTCCATATTCTGATAACACTCATTGGATCTCGAGCAATGCCAGCAGCAATGTCGCGATACGATAAACCGTAATCGCGATAGGCTACAAATCGACCTTTATCAAAGTCGGAAACGTGATGGTACGCATTTCTCCTCCTTACACGAGGCACCATAACAACGTTTCACGAAGCAACGCCGGTGAACTGCTGTTTGTGTATGAGAAACCGGTTGAAAACTTTCCTCATATCAGTGTGAATGCTCTGAAAAGATCATCATTTGCATATCACAACATCTTCTTCCTGTCGGTTAAATTTTGCGCCTGTAGCACGTCATCTTCGTGGTGTATCAACTTTAATGGCCAGTAGTATATGTTGCTGTATTTTGCGACAGTGGTCAGCATGGGGCCGAAGAAGAAGGAACATCCAGTGGCGTTGCGTGAGAGAGTGGTGTTGCTCCATCCACAAGGGAGAAGCTATCGACAAATCGGAGCAGTGGTGTCTGTTAGCTACACCACAGTACGAGACATCATTCATAAATATAAAGAGACTGGAACAACAGTGAATAAGTGTCGTCCTGGACGTCCAGAAGTGCTTACAGCACGAGAGCGTCGCCATTTCATCGCACTTTCTCGGAAGGAGTCTGCTACAACTGCAGCAACTATGGCTGAGGTTCATACAAAGCCATATATATCGGAAATTAACCGGCAGAAACGCCAGCAGTTTGCCAAGAACTACATCAGCAAGCCGATGGAGTTTTGGAACACTGTGATATTTAGTGACGAATCGAATTTCAGTGTGTTCGGATTTGATGCAAGAAAGAAACATTAGCGCAAGCCGAATACGTACCTCGACTTCAAACACATACATCCCATAGTGAAACACGATGGGGGCGGTATCATGGTCTGGGGCTGTATGGCGGCTTTGGAAATCTACAATGGTACAATGAATCATATGAGATACATCGACGTGTTGCGAGGTAATTTATACGCTAGTGCACAATTGAGCCTTACTGGGGTGTTTCATTTCCAGCAAGACAACGATCCACAACATACTACCATGAATACCTGGGAGTGGTTACAGAATAGTGCCCCCTCAAGGGTTGTAACACCACCTCAGAGCCCTGATTTGAGCGCCATTGAGAACCTGTGGGCTCATTTTGACACACAAGTCAGAAAAAGGAATCTGTCCTGTAAAAACGACTTGGAGAGAGTGCTCCTGGAGGAATGGTCGAAAATTACCCCTGATATCACCCGGAATTTAATACAAAGCATTCCTAGGCGTTTACGTGCTGTTATAGATGCTGAAGGGATCACACTAGCTATTAGAAGGTGAACATCAATGAAGAATCCGAATACACTGTCCGATTCATACGCGTGTGCCAATACTTTTTTGGATGCAGAAGAGCGATGTTTATTTTCATAACACTGTATGTTATTGTACGGACAGGTGATTTGGACATATTTGTAACGTATGTATTGTAAGGTGGCAGGTGTCTGGGTTTTTTTTGAAATATATGTTTCGTTTAACCTACAACCAGTCAAATGTAACTGTGCCAATACTTTTTGGTGCGATTGTAGCTATAGTGATAATTGTGTTCCACGTTTTCGTATTTATCAGTCACGAACGTGGAGATATGGATCGTACCAATTTTTTTCCCAAGGCACAGCGAGGTTATCTAACTTCACTGCATTGTCAACGCATATTTCCATGTTAATAATGTAACAGCGAAAGAAATTATGTCTGTTCACCATTCACTAACGTAGCGATAGTGGTCGTAACGGAAACAGGAAGGAGGCACCAAGATCATGTGGCATTACAGCATTGCCAATCCATAATTCCAAATCCATGTCTATACTAATATTATAAATACGAAATAGACTAGTCTGTTATGCTTTAACGACTAAACTACCGATTCTTTTTTTTAATTATTATTTGATATAGAGACGGGTACGATTAGTGCAAGATATTTAGTGATCTGAAATACAAAACACGATAAATTGAATACTAGATACTCTTTGAAAAACTATTAACTCTTAGACTTTTTCTAAAAATGCTTTTAGTGTTAATATCGGTCACAAGCCCGTCACATTCTACCCGCTGAGCGCCAGCCGCCTCTTACAGCTTCTGAGATGCTTGCAGAATCACGATTAAGCGACGGCGTCATTTAAATTCGGTACGGTAAACAGACGTCATGCCTTTACATGTAGAACATGCGAGACTTTTTGTGAGGCTGCATTTGACTCTGACATGCGAGCACAGCCACGGATGACAGGCAGACACGTGAGTGTAGCAAATGTTATCGCACGTGCAGATATTGTAAAACTGGCGCCGCACCAAGTTATAAATTATTTATTTTCTTTTTCCGTCACTTTAACGCTACTTAATAGTTTTAAAAAGTGTAAATTTTATTTTAGTGCCGCCACGATTACTTACCATAACAACACTACTCATACTCGTCAACATCTCCCGTCTTACGGATAGCATTGCTAATCCTTGACCACTGGGTCTCGGCTTTGGTTCCCGGACTGATCGGATTTTTTCCACTCCTGTGTGTGTGTGTGTGTGTGTGTGTGTGTGTGTGTGTGTGTGTGTGTGTATTTTATCATCGACAGGCAACATGCGTTAGTCATGTCATAGACTTGCAGCAACCAGGTGAAAAATCATAACGGAATCTACCGGCCAATAAAGCCATACTGCTGTACGGGTGACAACTGGAATACCGTGCTTGTAAAATTCTCAAGGTGTTTAACCCATACTCCCATGATAATGTTAGTAAATGCGAAATTAACTCCATCGGTTACGTATTCACGTTTAAACCTCTCAATCGATTTCGATGAAATTTGACATGTAGTTAACTTGAACCCTGAAGAATAACATAGACAGCTTTAGGAAGAAAGAAGAAATGTTTCCTTAAGAGGGCTAAGTAAGGAATCGTACACTTTTTTTTTAATCAATGAACATAAACCTTGTCAAAAAAATCATTAAATTTCTTCCACGATGTCTACGTTGTATAATGCGTATCTATTTCAACAGTGCAGTGCATAGATGCGCGTTCCTGTCCATGCTCCATGTGCATTCACTGCTCAGCAGCAACGCTGCCTGTGCTGTAGTGTCATGGTAAGAGGTGGAGCCCCTCCACGCCCACACAAAACGTCTACTGCCATCTCTGCGTAAGGGTTAGTTTTCACTAAAGTGTGGTCTCGCAGGATGTGGGTACTGCGATGTTTACGTACGCCTGGTTGAGGTTAACCAATAATATGCGCTCATCTGGAGATAGATAGGGGCGGAAGTTGAAGGACAGCAGTTTGAAGGGCAGATGGGGAAAAAAGTACCACGAGAAGCGGCGATAGGTCGGGTAGTAAGAGCAGTAGCGGAATCTTGCTGACAGAGACAAGTTACGCAAGGATGGGTTCAAATGGCTCTGAGCACTATGGGATTTAACATCTGAGGTCATGAGTCCCCTAGAACTTAAAACTACTTAAACCTAAATAACCTAAGGACATCACACACATCCATTCCTGAGGCAGGATTCGAACCTGCGACCGTAGCAGTCGCGCGGTTCCAGACTGAAGCGCCTAGAACAGTTTTGCCACACCAGCCGGCTGCAAGGATGGGTTAAGTTAGAAGTGGGTATCATGCAAGCGGATACCATGTCAAGCCATATGTTCGTCATAAGGGATCTGTCCGTTCCTGTGCTGCTGCAGCGTTTGCTGCAGTTTAGGCTGTGATAGCCCACTGCCGCCCTGCGTTATTGGTGACTTGATGCGGGGGAAGGCCCCAGGTCACCCACAGGTGTCTGGTGGGCGAGCGACGAAACCAAGCGGTCTGAGAATAGCGGTCGCGTAGCGACACCACTCGTCGCTCGTAGGCTGCGCTTACAGGCTCAGTGAGAATCGCAGTGGAGTCTTTCCTGTGTAGCGGACGACGTAGCCGATACCCCTGAACGTCCTGATCGCTCCGGTGGCCCACTAGTCGGAGCAGAGCTGCTCGGAATCGATGGGCTTCGGCGTTCTTGCAGCGGCACCCGTGTTCTTCTTCGACGTGTCCATCGCGCTGTGTTTTTCCGCCGCCTGCTCCAGGTTGCGATGACACTATCCGAATGTACTGTAATATTTTGTGACCATGCGGCATCGGACCTCTGGAAGCGGCTATCGCGTGTAATTGGCCTGAATAGCTTTGCTATGTAGTTCGGACTACTAAACGAAATTACTGACTAAATATTGGCGATGGCGTACAAGAAATCGAATGTTAAATGAATTCTGATTATCATTAACAAAAATAACCTCTTTGAAATGACTAATCAGAATGCACTAACTGGTGTACTTTAATCACGCCTAGCAGGCGAACAACATTTACGTAACACAATATACACACACATATGATAAACACTTGAGCTTGCTGTAAATTAGATTGATCCACACCAACTGTCAGTAATGATTTTAATGTTACTGAATTTGCATTGTACTGAAGGTACAATGAGTACTGTGGTGGCAATAAATTCTTTAATTGAATGATCAGTGAACACTATAGAACTGATGGTTACTAGAGTTGTTAAAAACATTACTTTACAATCATTTTGTTCTAATGAAACTGAATGAGTTTTTACGTTCATAATGTACTGAAAAGCCACCACATCGAGTTGAACTGTAATTAATGTGGCACAGTACCTGGCGTCTTCTGTCAGTTGTACAATACGCCGTTTGTTGGAAATTATCGGCGTTAACTCCGATTATATCCTCTTGTCGCATTAATACGCCGATAGTCACGAAATATAGCTTTTTTACTGCTATTGCTGCACACACAGTGATGGATTTGGGATAACAATGAACTATTTTCTGTAAATAATTGATGACACTAATGGAATGCACTTTGAATCACAAACTCATTATTTCACTCAGACATTACACCGTAGAGAACTTGACTTGATAAATACATAAACTGGTTCGCTACGGATAAATGTACTTGTTATGGCGGCGGTATAAAATGCACTGTTCATAAAAACACTGTTGTACGATAACTAAGAGTTGGTTGCTTGTGCTGGCGTGAGCTCATCAATGGAGCTCATATGGTAGTAAGGTCACGTTGCAACATTAACTGCAGCCACTGGTCACTTCATACCTTGCTGCTGGTCGCTGCAGTCCGTCGTAAATTACTCAGACTTCCACAAGGCGTGCCATGTGCTTTTGGAGCGGGAACAGCAACTATATCGTTCACAAGCCGTCTCCGTCGAAATGTTGCATCCTGCAAGCCTTATTGTCCACTTTACTTGCTGACACAATATAAATCCAGTTCGTGTTCGTTGTAAGCTCACTTTTAACTGTCTATAAGCAACGTTACCGTTCTGTCCTTAAACCGTCACTTTCGCGCCGTGTAATCTCTGTTCTGCATCAGAACAGTTCCAGAACACATCTCTCTCTACTGCCAAATTCACGCGCCAACCTGCATTGTCCTCATTCTCGGGCATTTCCCTCACATCTAAACATTAATTTACACTATTCTCTATTTACAAATGGACATACCATAACATTACCAAATTCTATTACAGTCATATATATATAATTAGTTTTATATATACACTCCTGGAAATGGGAAAAAGAACACATTGACACCGGTGTGTCAGACCCACCATACTTGCTCCGGACACTGCGAGAGGGCTGTACAAGCAATGATCACACGCACGGCACAGCGGACACACCAGGAACCGCGGTGTTGGCCGTCGAATGGCGCTAGCTGCACAGCCGCCGTCAGTGTCAGCCAGTTTGCCGTGGCATACGGAGCTCCATCGCAGTCTTTAACACCGGTAGCATGCCGCGACAGCGTGGACGTGAACCGTATGTGCAGTTGACGGACTTTGAGCGAGGGCGTATAGTGGGCATGCGGGAGGCCGGCTGGACGTACCGCCGAATTGCTCAACACGTGGGGCGTGAGGTCTCCACAGTACATCGATGTTGTCGCCAGTGGTCGGCGGAAGTTGCACGTGCCCGTCGACCTGGGACCGGACCGCAGCGACGCACGGATGCACGTTAAGGCCGTAGGATCCTACGCAGTGCCGTAGGGGACCGCACCGCCACTTCCCAGCAAATTAGGGACACTGTTGCTCCTGGGGTATCGGCGAGGACCATTCGCAACCGTCTCCATGAAGCTGGGCTGCGGTCCCGCACACCGTTAGGCCGTCTTCCGCTCACGCCCCAACATCGTGCAGCCCGCCTCCAGTGGTGTCGCGACAGGCGTGAATGGAGGGACGAATGGAGACGTGTCGTCTTCAGCGATGAGAGTCGCTTCTGCCTTGGTGCCAATGATGGTCGTATGCGTGTTTGGCGCCGTGCAGGTGAGCGCCACAATCAGGACTGCATACGACCGAGGCACACAGGGCCAACATCCGGCATCATGGTGTGGGGAGCGATCTCCTACACTGGCCGTACACCTCTGGTGATCGTCGAGGGGACACTGAATAGTGCACGGTGCATCCAAACCGTCATCGAACCCATCGTTCTACCATTCCTAGCCCGGCAAGGGAACTTGCTGTTCCAACAGGACAATGCAAATCCGCATGTATCCCGTGCCACCCAACGTGCTCTAGAAGGTGTAAGTCAACTACCCTGACCAGCAAGATCTCCGGATCTGTCCCCCATTGAACATGTTTGGGACTGGATGAAGCGTCGTCTCACGCGGTCTGCACGTCCAGTACGAACGCTGGTCCAACTGAGGCGCCAGGTGGAAATGGCATGGTAAGCCGTTCCACAGGACTCCATCCAGCATCTCTACGATATACACTGTACTAGTGCTGACATTGTGCATGCTCTGTTGCCTATGTCTATGTGCCTGTGGTTCTGTCAGTGTGATCATGTGATGTATCTGCCCCAGGAATGTGTCAATAAAGTTTCCCCTTCCTGGGACAATGAATTCACGGTGTTCTTATTTCAATTTCCAGGAGTGTATATATAAAACTAATATTAATTAAATATTTTTACTATACGTAATAATATTATCCTAGTTTAATACTTCTTTATTTCGTCGACCGAGCGCAGCACTATTCAGATACTGTCTTACTAGTAGCGCTATTTCATTTGGCTGCTGCCAGTCGCATGCACCTGTGCTTTTGTTTGTGCAACTACCCAACAGATGGCACGAGCGTTCACTTATTCAACTGCTGCGCCTTGGCTGTGCTTCGTTGTGGCATTACAAGGTGCCTTGACCTGTGGTGTCCGCACATACGTCGCTCACCACCTGCGAGCGTAATTGCCGCAGTTGGCTGCATGCCTCCTCCGTTTCTGCAGACAAGGTGGCCTTGAAAGCTGCACTATCTGCGTCCATGGCCTTATAAGGCGCAATCGTCTGCTTCGTCCTCGGCCGACAGCATGGCGGGCATCTCCTGCAGGGGCTACTGTGCTAACGCATCCGGGCTGTCCCCCGCGGCACTCTCACTGGCGCGGTATTCTGGAGGCCTGCTGGCAGTGGGAGCTGACTCCTACCTTCTCGGTTGCGCCTTTGTTCGGCGGGGCTTGATCCACCGTCGCCGTTTCTTCTCACTTTGCGCCCTTGTCTCCAGCGCAGCCCTTTGCTGGTAAAGGCCGGGCAGCCACACCAGTTTGCCATATGTAGTCCGCTGCAGCGAGCACAAGTTGGCGCTTCATCTCGTCGCCTGTCACAGGAGCGGGCGTCGTGCCCGCCGGCGCACTTGACTCATCGCGGCGAATTGCGGCAGTATTTAGCCACTTGACCTTCAGCTTGCCACCTAAAGCACTGGGACTTAGGGTCCATGCCTAGGGGAGAGCTTCGACGGTCATAGAAAAGCCAACGAGCTTCTGTATCCCGAAAATGTCACTGCCATGCGTCGCAGTTTCCACTACGACAATGTAGTTCCTTCTCTAGATTGTCGCACAGATAAAAGAATGGAAGATATCGAAATAAACGACAGAGCGATAGATAAAGAATTAAAATCGCTCAAAAGAGGAAACGCAGCTGGGCGTGGTGGGATACCAGTTCGATCTTGCAGCGGTGTGCCGTAGGTCTCTAGAAGAGCGTACCGTTCCAAAGGATAGTAAGAGGGCACAGGTCATCCCCGTTTTCAAGAAGGGACGTCGAACAGATGTGCAGAACTATAGACCTATATCTCTAACGTCGATCAGTTGTAGAATTTTGGAACACGTATTATGTTCGAGAATAATGACATTTCTGGAGACTAGAAGTCTACTCTGTAGGAATCAGCATGGGTTTCGAAAAAGACGATCGTGTGAAACCCAGCTCGTGCTGTTCGTCCACGAGACTCAGAGGGCCATAGACACGGGTTCCCAGGCAGATGCCGTGTTCCTTGACTTCCGTAAGGCGTTCGATACAGTTCCCCACAGTCGTTTAATGAACAAAGTAAGAGCATATAGACTATCAGACCAATTGTGTGATTGGATCGAAGAGTTCCTAGATATCAGAACGCAGCGTTTCATTCTCAATGGAGAGAAGTCTTCCGAAGTAAGAGTGATTTCAGGTGTGCCGCAGGGGAGTGTCATAGGACCGTTGCTTTTCACAACATACATAAATGACCTCGTGGATGACATCGGACGTTCACTGAGGCTTTTTGCGGATGATGCTGTAGTACATCGAGGGGTTGTAACAATGGAAAATTGTACTGAAATGCAGGAACATCTGCAGCGAATTGGCCCATGTTGCAGGGAATGGCAATTGAATCTCAATGTAGACAACTGTAATGTGCTGTGAATACATAGAAAGAAAGATCTCTTATTATTTAGCTACAATATAACAGGTCAGCAACTGGAAGCAGTTATTTCCATAAATTATCTGGGAGTACGCATTAGGAGTGATTTACAATGGAATGATAAAGTTGATCGTCGTTAAAGCAGATGCCAGACTGAGATTCATTGGAAGAATCCTAAGGAAATGCAATCCGAAAACACAGGAACTAGGTTACAATACGCTTGTTCGTCCACTGCTTGAATACTGCTCAGCAGTGTGGGACCCGTACCAGATAGGGTTGATGAAAGAGATAGAGACGATCCAACGGAGAGCAGCGCGATTGGTTACAGGAGCATTTAGTAATCGCGAAAGCGTTACGGAGATGATAGATAAAATCCAGTGGAAGACTCTGCAGGAGAGACGCTCAGTAGGTCGTTACGGGCTTTTGTTGAAGTTTCGAGAACATACCTTCCCCGAAGAGTCAAGCAGTTTATTGCTCTCTCGCGAAGAGACCATGAGGATAAAATCAGAGAGATTAGAACCCACACAGAGGCGTACCGACAATCCTTCTTTCCAAGAACAATACGAGACTGGAATAGAAGGGAGAACCGATAGTGATACCCTCCGCCACACACCGTCAGGTGGCTTGCGGGGTATGGATGTAGATGTAGATGTACAGCGTCGGCCTGTTCTTATTCGTCCGACTGTACAACTTAATACTAGCACCCCGGAGTCTGCCAAGTAACAGCCCCTCTTGGACTGTCCTCTCATCACAGATCCAGGGCAGCCCCCTGATCAGAGCCTTGGATAACTTCTCGCGCTGTTTCGGCGCGGTCGTCTTTTCCACAGTGGGTGGATGAACAATGTGATCTGCCACATCGCTCCTCAGAGCGCGGTGGTCTGCCACGATCGCTGCCTGCCGCTGGACGATGGCGTCTGAGTCGAAGGAATCTACGCCTACTTCTTCCCTGCAGCAGCTGGCTATGGTATCATGAATGTCTGCTATAACGGATCTTTCACGTTGGGATGAATTTATGTTATTTTTTGTTAGATGTTTTGGTTAAATAGTTGAATATCTCGTAATTAGGAATAATTTAATCAAGCGGAGTAGAAGTGATAAAGTCAAAGAGATGTTCATTGGGCGGACATTGACGTAATGTAACGTCAATGCGTTGTTCGGTTGTCAAAACAAGTCGTTTGTGCTCCGTCCTGCTGTTCGGTCATGCGCGTATCTGAGAGGAATTAATTCGGGGACTATAATAAATTTTCACATAATAGTTACGATTCGATGTTCCGACAAAAGGGGGTTAACGACAGTGTTAATATGAACTGTGGGCGACAGGAATAGTTTTGACAAATACGTGAAAACGGACGTAACGAAAGTTGTTCGCGTATCATCCTTGAACGAGACTTGTTATTTAATTAACGATTGCGGGCTCATTGAAAGATATTATCTCATCATTAGGATCAAGCCCTCTTTCCTCCTAGATAGTGATAACTGGTTAACATTTACGTCATAAGAAAAATGATTATTAATAGAAGTGATGTTAAATGACAATTACGTGTTACTCCGTTACTGTGGAACCGACGTAATATCTCTGAAATGACATTGATATATAATTTGTGTTAAATATTGAACTGAGATAGGAGGTAAATTGAAATTAGTGAACATTTGATACTGAGACTATAGAAGCAGATGCGCTTACGGTTTCTCTTCTCTAAAACGGCAAAATAGGTACGAACTTTAACTCAATAGTCGACGTTATGTATTGCAAGGACATTGCATTTCATTCTTATTTGGGCGAAGCGCTGTTAAACAAAGGAACGTTGAGTCTCTGTACGAGTAATAAAATTAAATCTAAAAACATAATCAATAACGGCGAACTCCGCTTTAACAAACTCTACTGCATGTCGTCATCGGCCAATAACTGCTCAACCCTGGAGACTTGTGTGGAGAAATTAGAAGTCGGACATATAAATCAAACTCAGAAATCTTGTGGAGTCGGCACAACACGACGTGGGGAGTTATAGTTCTCACGACCGTCTACTGCACTGAAACTACAGAGCCGGCCGCTGTGTCCCAGCGGTTCTAGGCGCTTCAGTCCGGAACCGCGCTGCTGCTACGGTCGCAGGTTTGAATCCTGCCTCGGGCATGGATGTGTGCGATGTCCTTAGGTAAGTTAGGTTTAAGTAGTTATAAGGCTATGGGACTCATGACCTCATGTGTTAAGTCACATAGCGCTTAGAGCCATTTGAACCATTTGAATGTACAGAAGGGGGACAGGTACATGACGTTCGTTACGCTTCCGTTCCTCATTCCCAGTGGGTTGAGGTGTCGAAAGCTTCTTCTCTATGTATGCCTTCTTCTTCCGGGCGTTTCTGCACATTCTGTGGCGCGAAAACACGACAGTTTTGCAGAGTCGTAAGAACGAAGCACGACAATTCGCTTTGTGCCTCACCACAGTCCGGGCACGGCTTCGCAGCTCCTCCTCTGCCAAGCAAACGTAGCGCGCTGCAACAGTTAGGCGCGAGCCTCCGCTGCTTGAACGCAACTGTCGCCTTCCTGGGTGTCGTAGACTTTGGGCAGCTGGACATATGGAAAGGGGCACGTCCCGTGATCGGCTTGCCCAAACAGGCACACAAAGTGAAAGCACTAAAGTTAAAATCTCGTGCGTTATTAGGCCGCATCATCTTTCCTCTAATATAATCGACGTTTCGACCTGTCTGCTGGGATCATCCTGAATAACATCCAAGTAGATCGGTCGAAACGTCGATTATTTTAAGGGAAATATGACGCTGCATAATAACTCAGAAGATTTTATATCTATCAAGATGATGTCTGTTCTACCGGACATGTCGAGAGAACAGGCACAATCTTCATATATACAGGGTGTTTCAAAAATGACCGGTATATTTGAAACGGCAATACAAACTAAACGAGCAGCGATAGAAATACACAGTTTGTTGCAATATGCTTGGGACAACAGTACATTTTCAGGCAGACAAACTTTCGAAATTACAGTAGTTACAATTGTCAACAACAGATGGCGCTGCGGTCTGGGAAATTCTATAGTACGATATTTTCCACACATCCACCATGCGTAGCAATAATATGGCGTAGTCTCTGAATGAAATTACCGGAAACCTTTGACAACGTGTCTGGCGGAATGGCTTCACATGTAGATGAGATGTACTGCTTCAGCTGTTCAATTGTTTCTGGATTCTGGCGGTACACCTGGTCTTTCAAGTGTCCCCACAGAAAGAAGTCACAGGGGTTCACGTCTGGCGAATAGGGAGGCCAATCCACGCCGCCTCCAGTATGTTTCGGATGGCCCAAAGCAATCACACGATCATCGAAACATTCATCCAGGAAATTAAAGACGTCGGCCGTGCAATGTGGCCGGGCACCATCTTGCATAAACCACGAGGTGTTCGCAGTGTCGTCTAAGGCAGTTTGTACCGCCACAAATTCACGAAGAATGTCCAGATAGCGTGACGCAGTAATCGTTTCGATTCTTAAAAATGGGCCAATGATTCCTTTGGAAGAAATGGCGGCCCAGACCAGTAGTTTTTGAGGATGCAGGGACGATGGGACTGTAACATGGGGCTTTTCGGTTCCCCATATGCGCCAGTTCTGTTTATTGACGAAGCCGTCCAGGTAAAAATAAGCTTCGTCAGTAAACCAAATGCTGCCCACATGCATATCGCCGTCATCAATCCTGTGCACTATATCGTTAGCGAATGTCTCTCGTGCAGCAATGGTAGCGGCGCTGAGGGATTGCCGCGTTTGAATTTTGTATGGATAGAGGTGTAAACTCTGGCGCATGAGACGATACGTGGACGTTGGCGTCATTTCGACCGCAGCTGCAACACGGCGAACGGAAACCTGAAGCCACTGTTGGATCACCTGCTGCACTAGGTGCGCGTTGCCCTCCGTGGTTGCCGTACGCGGTCGCCCTACCTTTCCAGCACGTTCATCCATCACGTTCCCAATCCGTTGAAATTTTTCAAACAGATCCTGTACTGTATCGCTTTTCGGTCCTTTGGTTACATTAAACCTCCGCTGAAAACTTCTTCTTGTTGCAACAACACTGTGTTCTAGGCGGTGGAATTCCAACACCAGAAAAATCCTCTGTTCTAAGGAATAAGCCATGTTGTCCACAGCACACTTGCACGTTGTGAACAGCACACGCTTACAGCAGAAAGACGACGTACAGAATGGCGCACCCACAGATTCCGTTGTCTTCTATATCTTTCACATCACTTGCAGCGCCATCTGTTGTTGAAAATTGTAACTACTGTAATTTCGAAAGTTTGTCCGCCTGAAAATGTACTGTTGTCCCAAGCATATTGCAACAAACGGTGTATTTCTATCGCTGCTCGTTTAGTTTTTATTGCCGTTGCAAATATACCGGTCATTTTTGAAACACCCTGTATATACAAAAGGCGTCTGCTCCACATGTCAGTGGCGGCCTCAACCAACCTCCTGATCTGGAAAGTCAGGTTGTAGTCGGCAGCATGCCATACATCCAACTACTAAACATCATGATGGTACAACGAGAAAAGCCTCATTACCCCGGGCCCCAGTCAATAGACTGGGATCGTCGTGAGCATCGGATTCCGGGGGCTCACGGACATCATGAGGAGAATCGGAGCTTCTCAAACTCCCTCAAGACCAAACCCAAACACTACATCGGCACACTCAACGTGAACACGCTGATGAAGTCAGGAAAGATGAAACAACTGATAGACACTTTCGAAAAATTTCAAATCAAAATATGTGCACTGCAACAAACACGACTGACAGACGAACACCATTTCAACACGAAGAATTTCAGAATATACAAAGGAAAACCATCGAGACAACTGAAAAACCTAAGGCTCTTTGGCACAGGATTCGCAGTACACAGGTCCATCACGGACAGCATAATCGACTTTTCGTCACCAAACGAAAGAATCAGCACCATCGCAGTGAAATCAGCCAATAAATCCTACACAATAATCAACGGACATGCACCGACTAATGACTACAACAGGAAAAACCCGGACGAAATTGATGGCTTCTGGACGACAATGGAAGAAACTATCAGAAAAATTCCTGCACATAGAGTCACAATAATACTGGGAGACTTCAACGCTAAACTCGGAAAAGAAAAGATATACAGACATATGACAGGGAAACATACTACACACGACACCAACAAAAACGGAAAACATCTGACAGACATTTGCAAAAGCCACGACCTCGTCATTATGTCAACAAAATTCAAGAAACCAACACGAAAACTTACCGCATGGAAATTCCCCAGCGGAAAGCAAGAACTACAAATCGACCACGTGATAGTCCAGAAAGACTCACAAAAAGAAATTTTGAACATAGACACGAGTAAAGGCTACTTCGACTCAGACCACCACCTACTACAGATCAGGATTCATCTTTTGCCCAAGAAAAAGCTCTAGAAGAACCACATTGTTAGACGAGATCCGGAATACGTTACTTTAAACCAGACACAAGCATTACACAAAATTTAAATGGAGAAAACGACAGACTGGACACAGCTATCAGGAAGAATCCGAGAGGCCATGAAACTAGCACAAGCACCACGCACACGGAAACACCGCTGTGGGACCACACGTGTGACCAAGCTACTGACCAACGAATCAGTGCATGGAAAATATTTGGTAGCCACAAATCCCAAGAGAATTCGATGAACATCTTGAAAACACAGAAGCAATCAAGCAAAATCATTCGCAGTGAAGAACGACAGTATGATAAACGGCGCCTGACGGATATCGAATCGGACTTCATGAAGAACAATACAAGAAACTTCTACAGAACGTTCAGAGAAAATATGGCTGGATATCAACCACCCAACTTCTGCTTCAGAAGACCGGATGGAAGCCTAGAAACCAATACCAAAAACAATTGTGACATTCTGGCAAAGTACTTTGAAAAACTGCTCAACACGGACCCCCCTATGGAAGAAATGATGACAGAAACGGGCACGTGCAATCGAGATAGTGAACCTCCAACTGTAGAAGAATTTAAAGAAATAATCAAGTCTCTCAAGAATCGTGACCACCAGGAGAAGATGGCATCATCTCGGAAATCTGGAAGTTACAAGACCCAGAACTCACCAAAGGCATGCACAGGATCTTGGAAGACATCTGGAAGACAATGAAAATTCCTGACGACTGGAAAACTGCCCAGATACACCATCTACACAAAAGACTGACCCGAACAACTACAGAGTAATATCCCTACTACCAGTCACATACAAGATCCTCTCTAAAGCTTTACTGAACCGACTAGAATGCCAGACCGATCACTTGATTGGGGAATACGAAGCAGGCTTCCGTAAAGGGCGGTCTTGTGTGGAACAAATTTGGAACCTGAAAATGATTTTACAACACAAACAGAACCTGATCATTACCTTTGTCGACTTCAAAAAGGCGTACGACTCTATCGACTGGAAAACTCTCTTCAAAATTCTAGCAGAATACAAAGTAGACAACAAAACACGGGCTATCATAGAGCAAACTTTAACCAACACGACCTCCAACGTAAAGTTCTGTGGCGAACTATCAGAGCCATTTGAAATTCGCACAGGTGTCCGACAAGGCGATGGCCTCTCACCTCTCCTTTTCAATCTGGTGTTAGATAAGGTAATAAAAGAATGGGAAACATCACAACAGAGGATAACCTTAGGAAACCTACAGATTAAATGCCTGGCTTTTGCAGACGATTTGGCGATTGTCAACAAAGGTATAAAGGAAACAAAAGAAGCTATTCAAAAACTGCACGAAATCGCTTTCAAAACTGCACTACAGATCTCTTACGAAAAGACACAGTTTATGAGCACAAAGAAACTCTCATCTCTGAACACAAAGTATGGCACGATTTACAAAACGGCAAACTTCAAATACCTCGCTGAAACACAACAAATGAGTGGACATAACAGAGACTCAAACGAAGAAAGAAAGACTAAACTGGACAAAGCATTCAAAGTAGTGTGGAATCATTACAACAAGAAGTCTATGTCACAAAAAGCCAAATTACGCCATTACGACACGGTGGAGCTCCCCGAGGTAATATATGCAGCAGAGGCCACATTAATCCTAGGGCATACATGTATCAGACAACTAGAAAAAGTAGAACGGGAGATACTTAGGAAAATACTTGGCGCAACTAAATCAAAGGAATATGGATCAAGAAACCTACAGAGGAACTGTACAAACATACGGAGACAGTCACAGAAAAGATTAGAAAACGCAGACTATAATTCTATGGACTCCTATACAGAATGCCATCACACAGGCTGACCAAACAGATCTTTGACTGGGTAACCACTAGAAAGAACAAATGGGTGGCAGAGGTAGAAAACGACCTGAACCAACTCAACATAACAGCAGACACAATAAACGACAGAATAAAATTCAGAAACATAATTAAGAAAAGAAAACTACATGAGATACAATGTGACAAACGAACAGGCATAAAGTGGACTGAAGAACGCAAGCAAGATCACAGCCAGAAGATGAAAGAAATATGGGCAACCAAAAAGGCAATGAAGATGAAGCCGAAGACTCAAAACCGACAAGAAGCATGGACAGAGGACCGGAAACAGAAACACAGCGAGCGAATGAGGGAAGTTTGGACAGCAAGGAAGGCAGCAAAGGGAACTGGCCATGTAGTTTAGTCCAAAAGCGCTCTTTAAGGGCTAAACACACCTGCCCACCCACCCACCCACACACACACACACACACATATATATATATATATATATATATATATATATATATATATATATATATATATATATATATATAATTAGTAAAGCCGGAAGTAATGAGTGCAGTGGGCAGGGGCTCTACGAATATAGTGTGAGACAGTAAGTTGGAAATGGTGGTCTCACGGGAGGCGTGCCAGAGATAAGTCCCTGCAGTCGCAGTATTTTGTGTGTCCTCGGCGACTCAGGGGGATAGGAAGTGTGCCATGTAAGCAGAAGATCCCATGTTCGATTCCCGGTCGGGGCGCACATTTTCAACTGTCCCTGTGGTGTCACCGCCAGACACCACACTTGCTAGGTGGTAGCCTTTAAATCGGCCGCGGTCCGTTAGTATACATCGGACCCGCGTGTCGCCACTATCAGTGATTGCAGACCGAGCGCCGCCACACGGCAGATCTAGAGAGACTTCCTAGCACTAGCCCCAGTGGTACAACCGACTTTGCTAGCGATGGTTCACTGACAAATTACGCTCTCATTAGCCGAGACGATAGTTAGCATAGCCTTCAGCTACGTTATTTGCTACGATCTAGCAAGGCGCCATTATCAGTTTCTATTGATATTGTAAATCATGTAATGTCAAGAGCGACTTTCGTCATTAATGGATTAAAGTTAAGTATTCCATCAGCTACGTCCGTTTTTCTCAATTCTAATTCCCTTGTCATGTTCCAGACCTCACGCCAGCCTGCGTGAGTTAAAACGCGTGCATTTCGGCCTCCTTTAGTAACACGGTGTTGGCTCTCCTGCCAACCACAACAGTCCCCGTCGACGTATATCAACGCCTGGATACAGCTAAGGGTATTCATTTCATTGTATTGATTTAATTGTAACTTCAGGAGATTTTAACTTCAGTGACAAGGACCACGCAGGCCTGCAGGCTTACATAAAGTGAAGGCAGCTGATGTTATTGCACGTGCAATAGCATCCTAACTCATCATTCTTCACAACAAAAGCACTGATATGCGAACACACCTGAAGATAACATCTAGTTTCAAATGTTAGTAAAAATATCGTACATCTGTATTTTTTGTGTAAAATGCGACGCAGTGCTTTCCAAATTGTAATTATTGCCAGTCATTGCGAAAAAACTAACGTTATAATATATTTCAATTATTATTATTATTTTAACGCAAACATGTTTGGACTGACAGGAACATGTATGTTATACTCAGAGATTATAGATGCAAGAGATAAGTAATTTATCGTAAAAATGAAAAAGTACTCCGCGATATAAAAATAAAGTACAGCAAGTTCTGTCAAATTGTTTCACATCTACAGATAAAGCACGTCTTTTGGAATAGAAAAGATGTGGTATGCTTCCAATAGCAGAGGGTCTAAGCGTCTTCTATGTTGCTGCTGATGGGAGATTCTTGAATTTACTTGCCGATTTTCTAAGTAATACACATCTGATACTTCAACCGTATCCCTTAGTGAAAGAGCAAGAGGGTTTCAGCAGTAATTGGTTTACTGATTTTTTCGGCGAGACATTGAAAAAATGCACGTGACTAAGCAGTGCCCGTATGAGCTTAGTGGTCCAGTGCGCTCTGTATGCCCCTGGTTGAATATTATTTAAACACCTATGGATGGAGACGCCACCTTGTTTATTTTCGATTCATTAGATGGTGCTTGGACTCGTAGATGGCTTGCTCTTTACCGTGACTTTGCGTGGTCCCTGGTAATCGGCGCAGATTTACACTGGGGGGTTAGACATTTTTCCAGTTAGTGAACTGCAGTTGTGATGTACTAATGCTAATTTTGCCGTCCAACTGTTCTCAGTGTTTCGCAAGTTAACACTGTAAGCATTGATTTTGCCCATATGCTGTCTTCATATGTCCGCAGCTCGTGGTCGTGCGGTAGCGTTCTCGCTTCCCGCGCCCGGGTTCCCGGGTTCGATTCCCGGCGGGATCAGGGATTTTCTCTGCCTCGTGATGACTGGGTGTTGTGTGATGTCCTTAGGTTAGTTAGGTTTAAGTAGTTCTAAGTTCTAGGGGACTGATGACCATAGATGTTGAGTCCTATAGTGCTCAGAGCCATTTGAACCATTTTTGTCTTCATACTCTTCAGTTTTATTCTACGTTAAACATACTGTTATTCTATTGTGACCGAGGGTTAGTTGAGAATAACCTGTGACACTTTGACCATGTACCCTGTTGTGATCCATTACAGATCGACTTCAGGAGAGTGTACTAGAAATGGCCTTGTTTATCTTGCGTTGTATGTGCGTCGACATGGACACTTCAACTTCTGTGATACTTTAATTCTTATTTTCGTATTTTACTTTGGCAGAATCTTATGAACACTCAGTCAATACTGCTGGTGTTAAAGTTAATTTATTTACTAATTTTATGGACGACATGACATGCATGTCTCTCTGTGGCAGCGTAACCTTACCGATTATGCTTGTCTCTGATACACCGCTGCATAGTTGGGCTAACACAGGACATGTTAACTGTTTTACTACTGCGTATCTGGAAATTTTGACAAGTTACATCACATTTCCTCTGTCAATTTCTGATTTAACGTATGATACGTCATATTCGTTTAAGATTATGTGTTTATTTCTGTCCTTCGTATTACTTTGTGATCTGAGTACAATAATGATAAATGTAAAATTCGTCCCAATATACGTTGCTTTTACCTACATTGCAATTGGTTTTCAAACTTTCTACCATTCATACACAGTAATTTATGCGAACCTGCGAAATTTCTGTATTTCGTATCTGCCACGTTGTTATAATTCACGTCTCAATTAAACACATGTAAGAGATTATCCTTATTAACAAGAAATGGAATTGCTAAGTAACTAGCGTAAATAAACCCGAAAAATGACATAAAGTAGAGTAAAACTGCGCAAGGAATCATCCACTACAATGTTGGGCTGTGTTGCTTCAATGCGCATTTTCACCATCACACGACATGCGTTTATACTAAACAGTCGAGTACGTTCGAGCAGGAACGCAAGTGTGTTCCCTTTGTCCCCAGCCATGCCGGGCCTCGCTAACCAGTTCTCTGCACCAAAAAATACAATTGGCTTGCTAATCTCAGAGTTTAAGCTAGATACTCCTTTGCAGTCCTCATCGAAAGATGATACTAGATGCCATAGACTAAATGTACATCCTTTTAGACATGAAAGTGCTTACTGATCTGAACATGAATACACGATACTAAAGACGTCCATAGCAGATGGCTGTACTGTTAGCAACAATACAAACTAACTGCCTACAGATTCAGAACAATGTAGGCTGCAGTAGGTACTGGGAGATGAAGAAGCTTGCACAGGATGGAGTAGCATGGAGAGCTGCATCAAACCAGTCACAGGACTGAAGACCACAACAACAACAACCACACAACGCGCAATCTGTGTTTTAAGCATTAGAGACATCCACAGAACTTATGTGCTACTAAATCTCATTTCTGTAGTGATAAATGTCAATTAAAATTCTGTTAGTGAGAAACTTGGGAGAGCACGATTCTATATGTGAATCTTGAAATAAAGACACGAATGGTGATTAATAAAAAAAAGTAAAGTAACGGTATTAACCAAACTTTACATCACTAAGACAAAATATTTCACACTTGAAATATTAAAATGCCACTATACATTAATAGTGGAAAAACCTGAACAAATTCTGTTTACATTCTTACAAACATGTACTGTATTCATATTTTAAGAAAAAACAGTAAATCACCTGTTGTTATATGATTTAAAAAATCTCCAATTACAAATTCCTGGCCATATTAATTACTATTCTCGGATGTCTCAGCAAATGTGCTATTACAGTACGTTTTGAAGTCCTCTGAATGAGTTTATAAAATATCTCTCCATAAAAAACTGCACTCCACTCACATGCCACGGTTCTGCTATCAGATTTTCACAGTGCAACCTTTTTGGCAGAAATGTTGTGCGCAATAACTCACATGCTATTGAAACTTTGCTTTTCCATGTGACATCCAAAATATTATCAAAATTAAAATTTTCTGTATAAAACTAGAACCTTACCGTACCTTTCGGCCTCTCCGGCCAGATCTTTGCACGACGTTTTCTGTAGGTTATATACAGGGTGCGTCAAAAAATTTATGCACACTTTCAACTGTCACAGACAATTTATTTCCCATTCTACAAGGTGAAACATCTATGAGAAAGTTATGTTACGTTTCTTCAACAGGTGGCAGCAGTGGCAAGGAAGTAACTGCAATATGGGAGATGTGCGTTTGAGCTTTGAAGCGCGGAAGCAGATAATTCAGTGGTGCTGGAAGTTTGAGAATGTAGCTGGGGTTCGAAGACAGTGGAGAAGTGAGTATGGCACAGAACCACCTTCAAGGTTAACAATTACACGCCTACTGGAAAAATTCGAAATTCATGGAACAGTGTGTGATGTGCATAAAGGTCAATCAGGGCGACCTCATACAGCTATAAGTGGTGATTCCACAACTGCGGTCTCGTAACTGTTTCAGCGTTGGCCTTAAAGGTCTGCAAGGCGAGCCGCACGTGAGAGTAATGTAAGTGCTAGTCGTGTGCTACGCATTCTGAAGAAAGTTTCGTGTGTACATTCCAAGGCTGGTGCAACAGCTAAGTGACGACGATCCAGATCGAAGGTTAGAATTTTGTGAATGGGTTCAGGTGATGGTGAGACGTGAACCGCTATTTATGGGTAGCACAATTTGGTCGGATGAAGCCCAATTCAAACTCAGTGGAACTGTCAATAGGCACAATTGTGTGTACTGGACTGAAGATAATCCTCACAATACAGTCGAAAAGGCTGTGAATTTGCCGGGTGTAAATGTATGGTGTGGTTTGCCTGCAAGGCCATTGGGCCTACTGTTACTCGAGAATCGTACCTAACAATGCTTGCTGACTCCATATTCCCTGTCATTCGTGCATTATAAGGTAATGATGAGTTTTATTTCCAACAAGATGGCGCTCCGCTGCACTATCATAGGGACGTACGAGCATACCTGAATCACCATGTGCCAGGCCACTGGATAGGACGCAGGGGACCAATCGAGTTTTCTGCGCGCTCTCCAGACCTCACCCCGCTAGATTTCTTCTTATGGGGCACAGTAAAAAAAGAGGTGTACAAACGTAAACCACGTAACCTGGACACACTTTGGAATGAGATTCAGGTGCTGTGCGCAGAAATCTCATTGGAAACGTAGGTATGATGTACGGAATCAGTGGTGGCTCGCACTCAGAAATTTATTGACGCTGAAGGCCAATTTGGACATTAATCACATTTACAAAGTACATTTATTTTTCCAACTGGACTTTAAGCTTTCCATTTAGAGTAATTTAGCGTTGTAGAACGGGAAATAAATTTTCTATGACGCTTCAAAGTGTGTACACATCTTTTTGACGCACCCTGTACATCACACTGCAAAATTCTACAATACTCTTACAAAATTAAAGTAAAGTAACGAAAAAAATGGTTCAAATGGCTCTGAGCACTATGGGACTCAACTGCTGTGGTCATCAGTCCCCTAGAACTTAGAACTACTTAAACCTAACTAACCTAAGGACATCACATACATCCATGCCCGAGGTAGGGTTCGAACCTGCGACCGTAGCAGTCGCACGGTTCCGGACTGCGCGCCTAGAACCGCGAGACTACCGCGGCCGGCAACAGTAACGAATTATCAGATTCAACATAAAAGGAATACTGTAAAATTTGTCTGTACTGTGTACATATTTGGAGCTGTGATGTTGTGATGTAGAAAGCAGTTCATACGTGTACGTTACATATGAAATGAGTACTTGAAAACTTCCCTACTTCTCACTGCAGGGCATTGTCACTACGGCTCCTGAGGTATGTCTGTTACAGCACCGGATTACCGTCTTTGGATCACTTGCTATACTTACATTCCCGGAGAATATTTCACGTTCGGATTCTCTTATAACAGCACTATATTTTATAGAGGACTTTACGGCAATAAATAAACTCGCACCATAGAAGTCTGACATATCCCTGCGAAATAAATTCCTGTCTGAATGGATGATTTCATTGTTACTCATTTTGCTACTAATATTATGTGGGCAATCTTACCTTTAATAGCCAATTCTAATTCTATCATCTGTCTGCCCGTGCAGTTTACGGATATCGTGTTAACACATTCTTTTGCGATCTGCAAGGACTAAAATTCTCCTCTGGGAGCATTGTAGCTGATCTGTATTCGCTTTCGACAAGCAATCCATCAGTGTGGCAAGGGGGGGAGGGGGGGGGGTGGTTCGATGTTAACAAATTCTGTTTGGATCACCTAAGATGAAAATTCTCCTCTCAGAGCATTGTGGTTTATATCTATTACTTATTTTGCAGGTTTGTTATCATCGATCAAACTTTTACACTTCACTATTACCGGTTTCGGCTACTGTCATCTTCAGATCTGCTACAAATAAAAACAGTGTGCAAACCAACTAAGTTCAGTGTGGCGGACCGGGACTCGAACTCGGGACCTTTGCCTTTCGCGGGCAAGTGCTGTACCAGCTAAGCTACCCAAGCACGACTCACGCCTCGTCCTCAAAGCTTTACCTCTGCCAGTACCTCGTCTCCTACCTTTCAAACATTACAGAAGCTCTCCTGCGAACCTTGCAGAACTAGCACTCCTGAAAGAAAGGATATTGTGGAGACATCGCTTAGCCACAGCCTACAGGATGTTTCCAGAATGAGATTTTCACTCTGCAGTGGAGTGTGCGCTGATATGAAACTTCCTAGCAGATTAAAACTGCCTGGAAGTTTCATATCAGGCCACACTCCGCTGAAGACTGAAAATTTCATTCAACTAAGTTTAGTTTTACTGACGCTAAATCTATAAAAGGCCTCATGCTACATAAGAAAGACAAAAAGCCATGTTTACCAATCATACACACCGTAAAATATTAGGATATTGAATCAACATCAAATTAACATCTAGGTACATAGTAAGTGCTGGTGATCAGATGCGTCTGGTATCTACACAAAGAAACTGAGGTCAGCAGAGGGCACTATAGCTAGGTCCATGATTAACTAGTATTGCAATTGTAATGGTTGAAACGTGGAATGCGTAGTCATTCATTAAGCGTCTGACAATGAAACATGTACTGACACACTATACGTGGAATTACATCCATACTTAAAATCCACATGAAAAGTGTAAATACTAAGAATGAGAAGCTCCTATCCTGGCGAAATAAAACATACAGTTGTGCGAATGCCACTATAAATAGCATAAGATTGATAACACATATAAAATGAAATCTACCAGCATGATAAATCAATTACGTAACCGTAAAAATGGTTCAAATGGCTCTGAGCACAATGGGACTCAACATCTGAGGTCATCAGTCCCCTAGAACTTAGAACTACGTAAACCTAACTAACCTAAGGACATCACACACATCTACACTCCTGGAAATTGAAATAAGAACACCGTGAATTCATTGTCCCAGGAAGGGGAAACTTTATTGACACATTCCTGGGGTCAGATACATCACATGATCACACTGACAGAACCACAGGCACATAGACACAGGCAACAGAGCATGCACAATGTCGGCACTAGTACAGTGTATATCCACCTTTCGCAGCAATGCAGGTTGCTATTCTCCCATGGAGCCGATCGTAGAGATGCTGGATGTAGTCCTGTGGAACGGCTTGCCATGCCATTTCCACCTGGCGCTCAGTTGGACCAGCGTTCGTGCTGGACGTGCAGACCGCGTGAGACGACACTTCATCCAGTCCCAAACATGCTCAATGGGGGACAGATCCGGAGATCTTGCTGGCCAGGGTAGTTGACTTACACCTTCTAGAGCACGTTGGGTGGCACGGGATACATGCGGACGTGCATTGTCCTGTTGGAACAGCAAGTTCCCTTGCCGGTCTAGGAATGGTAGAACGATGGGTTCGATGACGGTTTGGATGTACCGTGCACTATTCAGTGTCCCCTCGACGATCACCAGAGGTGTACGGCCAGTGTAGGAGATCGCTCCCCACACCATGATGCCGTGTGTTGGCCCTGTGTGCCTCGGTCGTATGCAGTCCTGATTGTGGCGCTCACCTGCACCGCGCCAAACACGCATACAACCATCATTGGCACCAAGGCAGAAGCGACTCTCATCGCTGAAGACGACACGTCTCCATTCGTCCCTCCATTCACGCCTGTCGCGACACCACTGGAGGCGGGCTGCACTATGTTGGGGCGTGAACGGAAGACGGCCTAACGGTGTGTGGGACCGTAGCCCAGCTTCATGGAGACGGTTGCGAATGGTCCTCGCCGATACCCCAGGAGCAACAGTGTCCCTAATTTGCTGGGAAGTGGCGGTGCGGTCCCCTACGGCACTGCGTAGGATCCTACGGTCTTGGCGTGCATCCGTGCGTCGCTACGATCCGGTCCCAGGTCGACGGGCACGTGCACCTTCCGCCGACCACTGGCGACAACATCGATGTACTGTGGAGACCTCACGCCCCACGTGTTGAGCAATTCGGCGGTACGTCCACCCGGCCTCCCGCATGCCCACTATATGCCCTCGCTCAAAGTCCGTCAACTCACATACGGTTCACGTCCACACTGTCGCGGCATGCTACCAGTGTCAAAGACTGCGATGGAGCTCCGTATGCCACGGCAAACTGGCTGACACTGACGGCGGCGGTGCACAAATGCTGCGCAGCTAGCGCCATTCGACGGCCAACACCTCGGTTCCTGGTGTGTCCGCTGTGCCGTGCGTGTGATCATTGCTTGTACAGCCCTCTCGCAGTATCCGGAGCAAGTATGGTGGGTCTGACACATCGGTGTCAATGTGTTCTTTTTTCCATTTCCAGGAGTGTATGCCTGAGGCAGGACTCGAACCTGCGACCGTAGCGGTCGCGCGGTTGCGCACTGAACCGCTTGGCCACACCGGCACACACCGTAACCGCAATTGTAAGGAAATTCACGAAATAGTGACTAATAATTAAAAAATTTAAAAATCGTTGGTTGATAATACACTCCGATCGGGATCTCAATGGCGGCACGCCGTGGCTTCTCTGTATGACGTCCTAGTTATCCTGCGTTGGTACTTGCGGAGGAAGGCACCAGTTTCCTCGCCGCCGGCGGCCGGTGCACACGACTGCACGTCAATCTGCTGGGACACTGCTCTAACTATTAGGTTTCTGAATACATCAAAATAAACATTTAGGTTAAACTCATTCTGTTTGTTCAGTTGTAACTCCGGATGCCGTTTTCCGTATGCATAAATTTTCATTTCCTCGAGTAGTGTCCCTATCGACTATTGATTATTTAGTTAATAGTCACTTCGTTGAAATAATTTCGATCACGGTAACTGATTCCTCACGCTGGAAGATTTCATAGCTTTTAAACAATTATATGTCTTACGTTGCCAGACCAGGAGCTTTAAATTATTAGTACTTTCACTTTTTTTTCTTCAAGAAGAATATAATAATTCGAATCCCAAAGAAAGCAGGTGTAGACAGAAGTGAAAATTATCGAACTATCAGTTTAATATGCCACGGCTGCAAAATACTAATACGAATTCTTTACAGAGGAATCGAAAAACTGTTAGAAGCCGACCTCGGGGAAGATCAGATTGGAGTCTGTAGAAATGTTGGAACACATGAGGCAATACTGAGCCTACGACGTTTCTTAGAAAATAGATTAAGGAAAGGCAAACCTACGTTTCCAGCATTAGTAGACTTCAGGAAAGCTTTTGACAGTGTTGACTGGAATTCTTTCAAATTCTGAAGGTGGCAAGGGTGAAATACAGGGAGCGAAAGGCTACTTACAAATTGTACAGAAACCAGATAGCAGTTATAAAAGTCCCACATGTTATTCAATCTGTATATTGAGTAAGCATTAAATGAAACAACAGAAAAATTCGGAGTAGGTATTAAAATCCATGGAGATGAAATGAAAACTTTGAGGTTCACCGGTGACACTGTAATTCTGTCAGAGACAGCAAAGGACCTGGAAGAGCAGCTGAACGGAATAGACAATGTCTTGAAAGGAGGATATAAGATGAACATCAACAAAATCAAAACGACGTTTATGGGATGTATTCGAATTAAATCGGGTGACACTTAAAGTATTAAAGGAGGTTTGATATTTGGGGAGTAATATAACTGATGATGGTCGAAGTAGAGAGGATATAAAATGTTGACTGGCAATGGCAAGGAAAACGTTTCTGAAGAAGAGAAATTTGTTAACATCGAGTATAGATTTAAGTGTCAGGAAGTCATTTCTGAAAGTACTTGTATGGAGTGTAGCCATGTATGGAAATGAAACGTAGACGATTAATAGTTTAGACAGGAAGAGAATAGAAGCTTTCGAAATGTGGTGCTACAGAAGAATGCTGAAGATTTGATGGGTAGATCACATAACTAATGAGGAGGTATTGACTAGAAATGGAGAGAAGACAAATTTGTGGCACAACTTGACTAGAAGAAGGAATCGGTTGGTAGGGCATATTCTGAGGAATCATGGGATCACCAATTTAGTATTGGAGGGCAGCGGGGAGGGTAAAAATCGTAGAGGGAGACGAAGAGCTGAATACACTAAACAGGTAGGTTGCAGAAGGTACTGGGAGATGAAGAAGCTTGCACTGGATAGAGAAGCATGGACAGCTGCATCAAACCAGTCTCCGGACTGAAGACCACAACAACATGTGAATTTTAAGTACGGACCTAATTCCAGTTATAGTATGTCAGTACATGTTTTATTGTCTGACATTTGTTTTTCCATGTGAAGTCATTTTAATTAATGACTACCAGTACACATTTCAACCATTACATTTGCGATACTAGTTAATCATGTAGCTACCCAGCTATAGTGCCCAATGCTGGCTTCAGTTTCTTCGTATAAATATCAGACGCATTATGATGATCACCAGCCCCTACTACGTACCTAAATGTTTCTTTTGACGTTGATAGTACATCAGAATACTTTATGGTATGCATGGCTGGTATACATGGCTGTTAATTACGTAAACACTTTTTACCTTTCTTATGTAGCACCAGATCCTTTTTAGATTTTGCGTCAGAAAAATGAACTTAACTGGCTACACACTGTTTGTTTGCGACAGATCTAAAGATGACATTAGCTGAAACCGGTAATAATGAAGTGTAGAAGTTTGAGTGATCAAGACGGACCTGTAAAATAAAGTAACAAAATGCAATCACGGACTTCTTTTCAGACTATATGTCTTCAGTTTCCGACAAGTAAGCCATCATCGACGCAAGGAGGAATTGATGTTAACTATGCGGCCCTCATCTGCCCACCATACGAACTCTGCCACACAAGTCACCTGTCCTTTGTGTAATGCACAACCAATCTACTGAGAGAGGTAGAGTCCCACAATTCTCAACACAATGGTGTAGTGCGAGAATTTTGCATCCCACATCGCTCTGCTCCCTTGCCGCTAGGTGGCTAGCTGTCCTCTTTAATACAGATTCCTGTATAAAGGAGCAGAGGATGGTCACGTAGTCCATGCAGGAAGAGTCAGTTATGTGGGCATGAGCTATTACATGCAGCTGGTTGTAACCACTACATTCAGTAACAGCTGGAATGGAATCTTTCACATTTCGGTTGAAACCTTGCAGCAATGTTACATAGTTCGATCTACCTGCTACTGTATTTCCCTGACGTTGAAGCTCCCAATGACCAACAAAACCAACCTCCCAGCTTAACCAGAGCGGACCAATAGAGGAGGCACCTCATGCTGATTTAAGTACGTTTTCAACATAACATCATACATATTCCTGAGGCATAAGGAGACAACTGTGCAGCATTTCCCAAATTCACCGTCTGTCCAGAGGTACATGAAAAAAAAACATTGTGGGTGACTCACCCTCCGCTGAGGATAGATTTTGCGTATCTAAGACGCAGTGACGTAAGAGTTGCCGAGGAGGTACAAATCCTCTGTGTTACAAGTTCCGCCATCGACTCCCCAATGTTTAAAGCAGCAGTCTGAGGTGTCTCAACTACATCGTGGGCAACAGAGCTTCTCGGCGTGAAATTAAATTTTTTTCCGGCATATAATCTGTTCTATGAAACTTCAGAAGAGCAGCAAGTTTGCCCGAAATTTCATGAGACAGTTTCTAGATGCTCGCAGACAGTTCATTAATTTTCTGTTTACACATAACCACAGTCCCTGTCTATTTCTAACTGATAAACAGGAAAAAAATGTAATTTTGGTGTATTTTAGACAACGGTGAAAGCGGTATCACTAACTAACGTCACAAAACGGAAAGTACAAGCCGCTGTATGAATGCTAGCTTACTGAACACGACTACAGAGCACACACGCAGACAACGAAAAGGGCAGCGTTGGAGGCGATGACCTGCTTGAGGTGTCTGCCCAAAGATAACTGACCGCCACTGCTCTGCAACCGGATATACTGCCAACTTCTATGTCCGGTGGTTGTAGCTACCACCACATGTGGCTGTATGGTAGAGACATTAATCCTTATACGAGTATGTCTATCAGCTGTGCCATCGGTGGCAAAGGCAAACGAAATGCTTAGTCTTCTGGATTCCTGCTTGACGAGGGCTGTCCACGAATTGCAGAACGATAAACTACAGTGCCTTTGGTCATGATATTGCATGTCGGATTCAGATTCGTGTTGGTAGACAGATTCTCCTTCTTATAAGCGGTATAACACAATATTTTATCCTAGACACAGGCTCACACACCAAAACACGGAAAAATTTCGACTGTAATTTACCAAAGGGTAACCCGTAGCATAATCGTATTCCTAGCTGATTTATTTAATTACCTGTAATTGCTAATTATTTGCATATTCCATAATGTAGTACTCTTACCGAATAATGAAGTTATTGCATGCCACCTTTATGACGTAATTTTAGTGACCAGCTGTTTGCCTTAACGTTATGAGGATTGAGTGGCAAGCAGCTTAAGGGTGTTTTCTGATGACGCTGTTGTTTATGGGTAAATGTCCTCGTTGAGTGGACGTACGAGTTTTAGGTGTGTCTTGGGAAATACTTCTATTTGTTAAGATGACTGATACCTTGCTTTAAATGTGAATCAACGTAAATTACAGATAGGTAGGAGAACTAACCTACAATGTTTGACTACATTAATAACAGTAGGCATGTGCTGTTTGACTCATTTACGTCGATTAAATATTGTAAGTAGCTTGTTTGTGTGTTGGCAGCGTTATCGCTGACGGCGCTCTGTTGGTAGGACACGCAATGTAAAGTCAGATGAAAGGGTGTGTTTATAAGAAAATATGCAAGGAAATGTATGACGAAGGATGTTGTTGATAATGTTCGGGTAGTGGAATTATTGACAACTACATAATTTTTGGAACTGGATGTGACATGAATAAGGTAAAATTTTCTAAATACATAGTTTGCTCTTCAACAAAATCTTTCTTTCGCTAACCGTATGCCTCCTCGTGGTAAGAGTCTGTGGTAGACAGAATTTTTTTTATGTAGCTGGCTGTTGTTGCTACTTACTGTAATTGATGTAGTTTGTGATATGAAGATTTTCTGTGAGGTAAGTGACTTACGAAATGAATGGGGATTCCACTGTCGGGTGTGACTGAAATGAGTTTAGACAATTAACGGAGTTGGTGGTAGATTCATATTTATTTCATTTCATATTTTTTAAATTTGTATTACAGTTAGGATTTCTTGCGATTCAGGGATATGCTTTCGTGTTAACTATTGGAAGTCATGTTGTCATTGTATAGCAGTCAGAACGCGTTGGGCTTGTATATCGTGGGTAATAAATGGATAGGTTAAGCTTGAGTTGTCTCTGTCAGGGAAAATTCTGTAGGTCAGTGTTTAATAAAAAATAATAATTAAAGAGGAAGTTTGTATATCTACACGTTATGTTTAAAAGTTATGAGAATTGGATCGAATCTATGTCACTTGGGCGTTCTGGGAAACTTTTTCGTTAAAGCTCTCTGTGTCTATAGAGGAGACTGCAGAAGGAACACATGCAAGATCGGACATTTGAGATCACTGTCGGGTCGGATTAGAGGAATGTTTTATAGCAAGATACGAGTATGTTCAATTTTTAAGGCGGGGAATTCACTTTACGTAATTAGGAATAAATAATGGAAATTGTCTGTGAACATTGTCAAGAGCTAAATACGATATGTCAATCTTGAATGACTTTCAAAACTGCTAATTGTGCATGTGAATTTTTGTCAAAATGTACTGCTCAGTTAAACGACAGTATTATTTATCGTCACGGTTCCTGAATCTTCTGCACCATTCCTAGAGAGTTAGAACATTTTGATTGAGTCCCGGCGAGCTGAATTGCAGCGACCGATACAGTGACGTGTGATCATAAATTCGCAGGAGAGAATGTCACGAGAAGAGAGAGAGAGATAGATTACGAAATTCTGGAAGAGACAATGACTGACGCTCGGGAGGAGAGCAGAGAAGGGGAGTGCAGTGGAGAAGACTGCATTCCTTATTCGGCCGGCGAGTGACGGCTACAGGGGGTAGTGACCTGGTGGTGGCAGTCAGGGCAGCGGACTTCGAGTGCAAGCGGAAACGAGACGCCACGTTGGCGTGGTGGTAGCCGAGAGCTGTCGATAGAGAAATCTAGCAGTCCAGGCACTAGCTGCTGCGCTTCACCACTCTCGAACAAGTCGTCCGAGTGGTAGCTGCCAGGTGGCAGCATCGACCGACCCATCATGGTGAGGCCATCGCAGAGCTGACTTTATGAGTGACCAGATCTGCGCGTCGCTATCGAGTAGCAGCAGTCGGATGGGACTCCAGCTACTGGCGGGTTGCAGTTCTCACCACGAGCCAGCGCACCGTCAATTGGCATTTATTCGGTGTGTGCAGTTCATGTTGACAAACAATGTAAGTGTTTTGTACTGTGTCGAGAAAACAGATTTAACTTTCACGAAGAGAATAAACCGAGATTTGAATTTATAGTACTTGTTGAGTGCTACTTAAGATAGGTAAATAAATTAATCAGAGCAATGGGAAGTGAAGTAGAAATTAGAAAATAAATGAAAAATTTAGTTTAGTTTAGAAGAATTACACACTGGCAAACAGCGGGCAAAGCAGCAGTGGCAACGGCCGGCGCTTGAAGTCAGCACGTTCAGGAGAGAAGCGGACGCTGTCGATTCAGCCGTCAGGACACCGCCAGACCGGCTCACGTGTTTCTCAATTCTCACATGTGATCAACGGCCCTCGCCTACATTCCAAGAGCCAATGACCGACGTTAAGAAGATTCTTCGACAAGCTTTTCAAAGTCGCAGAAGAGGCAATGACCGTGAAGTCGTTCACCTCCAGCGAACTGAAGTGAATAAATACGCGAGACGCAGTGGGCCCGACAAGAAGTGTAGTTTTCAGTTCACTTGCGCTGCTGAAGACCGTCATGCAGTAAGAGGGTACATCGTACACAGAAGCACCAAGTCCGCCGGTGTCATGGAATAGCAAGCAGCAGCCTCGCCGCCAGAAGACAGATGTTAGAAGGTGTTTTAAGACTGATTTTTGTGTACCCGGGTGGCTCGTGAGGACGGGAAGGAGACGGCCTCACATCAGCAGTCACCTGTGAGCTGGGATGAATATGAAGACTGGCAAGCTGGAGTCCGTTGTTCGAGTCTGGGACACTGGGCTTCCCCCGCCGCGCTGCTCCGCTGGCCGACGCACAACACTGACACACGCGGCCGCATAGAGAAGAGAAACACAGGGACGCTACATCCGAGGTATCGCCATCCGTTTCACGACTTCGTTCTCAATAATTAAACGGGCCACAGCACGAGGCGCGTTTCCAGTCAACTGGGCCAGACGGCGACACGAGACACACACCGCCACGCGTAATCAGACGCCGCCAATGAGGCAGCACAAGGCTTCGCAAACGACACAGCTGCAGCTCTCCGAACCAGAACGTCCAGTAAGCAAACAGTTGTACAAAACATTCAATAAAAGTTATCTTATGCAAAAATGCTGTTTCATTCTACCTCATTCCCGAGCCAAGGAAGAACCCACCCTGCCCACATGTTATTAAGAGAGAAAAACTAGAGTATTTAGTATTTTCACCCTCACATAATGCTTTAGAATCAAGTGCCCTTTGCAGTAATGCTAATCCTGAAAATTGAATAGGTTCAAAAGAGAAAACCCAGTTACATTTAGTGACAGAAGTGTTACATAATAATGTTGGGAAGCAGCGTAGTGAATATGGATGATTGGCCCATGTGGCCAAAATACTGGACCGGAGATTAAATAGTAATAATCTGGAAATAACCAGTTCAAATGTAAAGCCAGAAGTTAGATAGCACTAATCAGAATATACAACACTGCAAAAGAGTTAGTACACCCTTCTAGAGGTTTCCAGTTCACTCTAGATTTATTTCTGCAACAGTGCATATGCAGTACATGAAATGATTACATTTACGGATCAGTAGCAAAAGCACTTCTCAAGTACCAGGTATCGACACAAGATGAAACACCATTATTAGTACGCCGTGCAGTCTCCACGGGCGACAATGCAGGTGCTGACTCTGGCATCCTGTCGGTCTTACAGATGGCGAATACCACCCTGGGATACTTTATGCCACGCCTGCTCGACATGTTCACATAGGTGGCTGACTAGAGGGATAAGAATATACAGTAGAACAAAGTGGCAGTTATGTCAAAACGTTAGAAATAGTCAAAATCTAAATGCAGCAGCCCATTACAAAAAGTATTGTAAGGTGCTTAAAAAAGTTATTAGGAAGGCAAAAAGTATGTGGTATGCAGATAGATTAGTTAAGTTTCAGGACAAAATTAAAACCATATGGTCAGTCGTAAAGGAAGTAGCTGCTCTCCAGAGACAGGCCGCGGATATAGAATCAGTGCGTAGTGGGAATGTCCGTCTTACTGATAAGTCGCATATATGTAGAGTACTTAATAATCACTTTCTGAATATAGCAGGTGAACTAAATAGAAACCTAGTCCCAATAGGGAATCATATGGTGCTCGTAGAAAAAAGTGTTCCGAGACTGTTACCTGAAATGCTCCTCCATGATACTGACAATAGGGAGATTGAGTTAATAATTAAGTCACTAAAGACCAAGAACTCTCATGGATATGACGGGGTATCTAGCAGAATACTGAAGTATTGTTCCATGTATGTTAGCCTAGTACTTAGCCATATCTGTAACTTTTCCTTTAGGAGTGGTCGGTTTCCTGACCGATTAAAGTACTCGGTAGTGAAGCCACTTTATAAAAGGAAATCCGAAAAGAAAGTGGACCTCACAACACGGTTAAAAATAAGTAGATTACATCCTCACATCGAACAATCAAATTACTCAGATGTGTTAGTCATAACTTGCTTCTACGTAGGTAGCGATTTCGACAATTTAGAGCCAGGAACCGTATTAACACACAACTCGTGAAAAAACATATGATGGGACCAACAATAAATGAGTCCAGCTAAAGAGTAGACAAGATACTGCCATAGGAAACGTAAGACGGATGAAACAGAGAACTCTCGACAGAAACCACCAGCAGTATTCCAGCAGCAGTAAAGAAAGTCAGTGCACACCAGAAACAGAAAAATCTGAGAGTCAGCCTCGAAAGAGAATAGCTTATAGAATAAAAGCGAAAAAACCGACAGAGAAGCCGCCAAAAAAAGAGACCTCTACAAAAAAGAAATTATGCGATTAGAAGAGATCAGTGGACGCAGATCACAAGACTGATTGGGAAGACCTTCAAGGTCGACCTCAACATGAGTCGACCTCAACAGGGATAATGTTGACAATTATAGACCTACTTCTATGCCATCGGTGTTTGCTAAAGTTATCGAGAAGGTTGTATATACAAGGTTACTGGAGCATTTAAATTCAGATAATTTGCTGTCAGATATAGAGTTTGGTTTTAGAAGTGGTTCAACAACTGAAAATGCTATATTCTCTTTCGTCTGTGAGGTTCTTTACGGATTAAATAAAAGGTTGCGAACGCTAGGCGTTTCCTTTGATTTAACGAAGGCTTTTGACTGTGTTGACCACAAAATGTTACAGCAGAAGTTGGACCATTATTGAGTAAGGGGAGTAGCTTACAATTGGTTCGCCTCTTACTTTAAGAACAGGAAGCAGAAGGTATTTCTCCGCAATATTGATTGTGGTAGTGATGTTCAGTCCCAATGGGGCGCTGTCAAGTGGAGCGTTTGCCAAGTGTCGGTAATGGGGCCATTGCTGTTTCTTATTTATATAAATGATATGCCTTCTAGTATTACAGGCGATTCAAAAATATTTCTGTTTGACACCACCTTGGTAGTGAAGGATCTTGTGTGTAATATTGAAACAGTATAAAATAATGCAGTTCATCAAATAAGTTCGTGGCTTGTGGAAAATAATTTGATGCTAAATCGCAGTAAGATTCAGTTTTTACAGTTTCTAACTCACAATTCAACAGGAACCGATATTTTGATCAAACAGAATGGGCATATTATAAGCGAGACGGAACAATTCAAGTTCCTAGGCGTTCGGATAGATACTAAGCTGTTGTGGAAATCCCATGTTCAGGATGTTGTTCAGAAACTCCGCATATTTTCATAAGCTTATGTCATATGGTATTATTTTTTGGGGTAATTCTTCTGATTCAAGAAGGGTATTTTAGGCTCAAAAACTGGTTGTTCGAGCTATGTGTGGTGTAAGTTCGAGAACCTCTTGTCGACCCCTATTCAATAGTCTGGGAATGCTGACATTGCCCTCACAGTATATATTTTCTTTAATGTCGTTTGTTGTTTGCAATATTAGCTTATTTCCAAGATTTAGCAGCTGTCACTCAGTTAATCGTAGGCAGAAATCAAATCTGCATGTGGAATACACTTCCTTGACTCTTGTGCAGAAAGGAGTGCACTATTCTGCGGCATCCATTTTCAACAAGCTACCACAAGAACTCAAAAATCTTAACAGTAGCCCAAACACTTTTAAGTCTAAACTCAAGAGTTTCCTCATGGCTCAATCCTTCTATTCTGTCGAGGAGCTCCTGGAAGAGCTAAAAAATTAACCAAATTCCAGTGGCACATTGTTGATTTTCCTTATTTAAACTTACGAATTGTCGCCTGAATATGTTACTTATATTTCATTTTATCTGTTTCTACTATCGTGTTATAATTTCATGTACTGACTCGTTCCACCACCATGGAGACTTCTCCTTAATTTGGTCCCACGGAACAATAAATAAGTAAATAAATAATAAAGGTCTGTGAGAGTTATTCTCGTACTATCACACCCCGCACATGCTCTATTCAACTAAAGTCCTGAGATCGTACTAGCCACGGAAGTTTCTGGATGTCTGAGCAGAGCACGTTGAGTTTCACGGTCGAAGTCGGGGCGAGCATTATCGTATTGGAACAACTCATCACCTTTCTGTTGCATAAATGGCAAAGGAATGGCCTAACAGCATTCTACACTTAACGAACGCCGGTTAGTGTTCCCTCCAAAAACACCAAAGGTACTCAGCGCATTACAGATCGTAGGGCCTGGGATGAGGCCGGTGTGCTCCACACACATGCTCATAAATTAAGGTTAATGCTGATACATGGTGAAACAATGCTCTGGTGGGCAATTTGCGTGTTTAAATCACCTCGGGGTACGACCTTGCGGTGCATCTGACATGATGTTGTCGCACGGTGGCGCTGGCAGCAGTCCACATACACACGGCTGTTCTGGTACATGTCAGAGTACGGTGTAGCGAGTAAGTGTGCTGACCTTTTCAGACATGCTAATAGTGATTGTTTGTTCAAAATGGCTCACCACCTAGCTGATGATGTTATATGGCGTAGAATACTAGGGCGACTGGAGGCTGGTCAGACACAGCAGGTAATAGCATGGGCCCTCCATGTGCTACAATGTGTGATCTCAAGAGTATAGCAACGATTCCAGCAGACAGGCGCTAAAGTACGGGATGTCAACAGTGTACAACACCACAAGAAGACCGATATCTCACCATCAGTGCGCGCAGACGGCCACGGAGTACTGCAGGTAGCCTTGCTCAGGACCTTACCGCAGCCACTGGAACATTTCTCTCCAGACACACAGTCTACAGACGACTGAACAGACATGGTTTATTCGTCTGTAGACCTGCAAGGTGCATTCCACTGACGCCTGCTCACAGGAGAGCCCGTAAAGCCTGGTCTCAAGAACACACTACGCGGTCAATGGAACAGTGGTCCCACATTATGTTTACGGACGAGCCCAGGTATAGTACGAACAGTGATTCGCGCTGGGTTTTCATCTGGTGTGAACCAGGAACCAGATATCAACCTCTTAATTTCCTTGAAATGGACTTGTATGGAGGTCGTGGTTTGATGGTGTGGGCTGAGATTATGATTGGTGCATGTACACCCCTGCATGTCTTTGATAGAGGCACTGTAACATGTCACGTCTATCGGGACGTCATTTTGTTCCAGTATGTCCGCCTTTTCAGAAGTGCAGTGGGTTCCACCTCCATCCTGATGGTTGATAACGCATGGCCCCACCAAGCTGCCATCGTGGAGGAGTACCTTGAAACAGAATATATCAGGCGAATGGAGAGGCCAGCCTGTTCTCCAGACCTAAATCCCATCGAGCACGTCCGGGATGCTCTCGGTCGAAGTATCGCTGCACGTCTTCAAACCCATACGACACTTCAGGAGATCCGACAGGCAATGGTGCAAGAATGGGAGGCTATACCCCAACAGTTGCTCGACCACCTGATCCACAGTATGCCAACCCGTTGTGCGGATTGTGTACGTGTGCATGGTGATCATATTATTTATTGATGTCAGGGTACATGCGCAGGAAACAGTGGCTTTTTGTTGCGCATGTGTTTCGGGACGGTTTTCTCAACTTATCACCAATACCGAGGACTTAGAGATCTGTGTCCCCGTGTACCTATGCTATTAGCGCCAGTTTTGTGTAGTACCACGTTGTGTGGCACCATGTTCTGCAATTATCGTTCATTAATGAGCATGAGTGTAGGTGAATGCACTGTACGAGTCAGCGCCCAGCAGGTCTACGTCGCAAGCGCAAACGAGCATCACTTACCAGCTGGCAGATTCAGCTTTCATCACTAAAGACGACGGAGCGCCATTCCATCTTCCAAGTGATCCTCTGACGGCACCAGTTGAGACGTGCACAACGACACGGTTGTATGAGTGGGCTAGAGTACTCCCACTGTTAATAACCGGTTCACGACAGCTCGTCGTGACGCGTCTGAGCTCACGAGCTCTCTCATGTGGGCTTTTATAGTCACACGATTTGCCGCCACTGCCCTTACAATACGACGATCCTGGCCGGCTTCTGTGCTGCGTGGACGTCCAGAAACTCGTCTCCAGATATGAGAATACCCACTGACCACTAATACGAGCGCCGCAGCACAAATGATCGGGCATTTAGAGCCCGAAGCAGCTGAATTGGGAGATATTTCATATACGCTGGTAACGCCATGTATCGCTCAATATGAAAATCACTAGCTGTGCTGTGTGCAGTCTGTGGCTGCTTGACATTGTTGCAGTATACGCTATTGTAGTTTTGGGCAGTTGGCTGTTAACAGAGCGTATCGTTGCGCAGTTGGAGGTGAGCCGCCAGCAATGTTGGATGTAAGCGAGAGATGGCGGAGTTTTGAGAGCGGATGATCTGGACGTGTGTCCATCAGAGACAGTAAATTTGTAAGACTGGATGTCATGAACTGGTATATGTATATTATGACTTTTGAACACTATTAAGGTAAATACATTGTTTGTTCTTTATCAAAATCTTTCATTTTCTAACTATGCCTGTCAGTAGTTAGTGCGTTCAGTAGTTAGAATCTTTTATTGAGCTGGCACTATTGGCTCACGCTGTATTGCAGTAGTTTGAGTAACGAAGATTTTTGTGAGGTAAGTGATTCATGAAAGGTGTAGGTTGTTGTTAGTCAGGGCCATTCTTTTGTAGAGATGTTTGAAAGTCAGATTGCTTTTTGCTAAAAATATTATGTGTTTGTTTAAGCACAGTCATTTATAATTTTTCTAAGGGGACGTTTCAAAGCTTAGGGGAATTAACATTTGCTCACTGCAGACGCTCTTTGAGAGAGAACTAACCTACTTTCAAAACACGATACAACAAAGTCTAATAAAGATAAAAAGTTAAGACTTGGATGCCATTCCAAGAGAACGTTTTCTTTCTCAAAAACAAAGGATCGAGGGAGGTGGTCAAAGAACCGCTCAGGAAGGCAGTTCGATCAAAAGATTCGAACACGGGAATGAGGAAATGTTTAGATAGCGTGGATCACACACTGCCATGCTCGAAAGTATCCGAACCACCTGAATTTCGTTTCGCCTGATTAGTATGCAACTCACATAACGTAAGTGTGTTGTAGGTCATCTTCTCTCTGTTCGCTATATTCGTTTAACTATTCGAAGCCGGCCGCTGTGACGGAGCGGTTCTAGGCGCTTAAGTCCAGAATCGCGCTGCTGCTACGGTCGCAGGTTCGAATCCTGTCTCGGGCATGGATGTGTGTGATGTCCTTAGGTTAGTTAGGTTTAAGTAGATCTAAACCTAGGAGACTGATGACCTCAGATGTTAAGTCCCATAGTCATATGAACCATTTCACTATTCGAAGTAGTTACTACAAGGGGCCATAAGTGTTAACTTCTGTGTATGTCTATCATTCAATACGAAAATTATTAACACCATAGGGCAAATATTGAAAGGCATTTTGTTAGATATAGCACAACCATTGCTCTTGTAAACCCATATTTATTTCATTAAACGACATTTTAAAAAGCAAGTCTCAACTTGAAAGCGTTTTATGAAAATTTATGTACTTTACTGGGACGTGGAACTCCACTTCGGTAACTATTTTCCTGCTAACTAACTACGAAATATTTTCAATGTGGTTTCAGTCACAAGTAACAAAGTGTGCGCAAGTTTAACCTTAAAGTGAGAAAGCAGAAAGTTTTGTGTTGGATGGAAATTCGAGCCTAGCACCTAATCGGATTCTTAACTAAGCACAATCAAATGTTTGAAATCGCAATTTTTCGCCAATGGTAATCTGAGAAGAACTGAAGTGTCGAGATGAAAAGCTGTCACCTACCAGGTTTCGAATCTAGTAGCTTTCGTCGTTAACTTCTAGTCACGAATAGACGCTAAAAATCGGTTTATTTTACCAGTAGCGAGATGTGCACATGTCCAGATGGAAATAACATGACTTGAATATCTGTGTCTGACTGGAAGTCGAAACCTGTATCAAACGTTATTGTTGAAAACGCACGGAAAGATGTTAAAAATCATAACCATTTTCAACCTGTAGTTTGGTGTGCGCATGCTACAACCTGAAATGACACGACGGACACTTTAGTGCTAGATCAGGATTCGAACCGAGCCACGCACTTCATAGTGACCTTGGGCAGTTCGGAATACTGGGGAAACACTGAAACGATGCAACTGCTTCGCCTTAAAGACGTCAAACCCAACGGAACCGACTCCAGCACGAAATCCGCACTATTTCAAATTCTGATTCAATACGAAATAAGTGCCGTTTGAATTTACATGACGATTCGCTCATTAATAAGAAGAAATCGAGTAAGAAATCAAACTCGCCATGTAGTTTTTACCTAACGTATCTACCGCCTGTCATGCTCCAAAACACACCGATTCTTCTCCAGTAAGTACCGAAGGAACGTTATGTTTGCTGTGGGTCTGAAACCACGGTCCGTACTCTACAGTGTTCAAATTGCGGTTCCAGAGGTGAAAAGTATCTACTTGCTAAAAATGGTTGCCTGATGCTTGAATCGAAACCGTGCCTAAGCACACATACACTATGTGATCAAAAGTATGAGGACAACTAGCTGAAAATGACATACAAGTTCATGATACTCTCCATCGGTAATGTTGGAATTCAATGTGTATTTGGGAAACCCTTAGCTTTGATGACAGCTTCCACTCTCTCAAACGTACGTTGAATCGGGTGCTGAAAGGTTTCATGGGGAATTGCAGTCCATTCGTGATGGGGTTTTGCACTGAGGAGGGGTATCGATGTCGGTCGGTGAGGCCTGGCACGAGTGTGTTCTGTAGAATTCAGGTGAGGACTCTGTGCAGGCCGGGATGTTAACGTCGTATAAGCACTCCGCAACAGGCCGTGCATTATGGACAGGTGCTCGATCGTGTTGAAAGATGCAATCGCCATCCCCGAATTGCTCTTCAACAGCGGGAAGGAAGAAGGCGTTTAAAACATCAATGTAGACCTGTGATGTGATAGCGCCACACAAAACAACAAGGTGAAAAACACGACCACACCATAACACTACTGACACTTACTGTTGTTACTACACCCACTGACAGATGAGGTTCACCGGGCATTCGCCATACCCACACCCTGCCATCGGATCGCCACATTGTTTACCGTGATTCGTCACTCCACAAAACGTTTTTCCACTGGTCAGTCGTGCAATGTTTACGCTCCTTACACCAAGTGAGGCGTCGTTTGGCACTTAACCGGCGTGATGTGTGGCTTATGAGCAGCCACACGACCCCGAAATCCAAGTTTTCTCACATCCCGCCTAACTGTCATAACACTTTAAGGGATCCTGATGCAATTTGGAATCCCTGTGTGATGGTCTGGATAGATGTCTACCTATTACACACTGCGACCCTCTTCAGCTGTCGGCGGTCTCTGTCAGTCAACAGACGAGACCGGCCTGTACGATTTTGTGCTTTACATGTCCCTTCACGTTTTCACTTCAGTTTCACATCGGAAACAGTGGACACAGAGCATTGTTTTCCGATTGTGTACTTATAAAGGATGCTCAACCCAGAAACACAATTCGGACTCTCTGGAGGTTCACTACAACGTGCTGGATACATTCCTTTCCTTGCTAGCCCATATTCATGTTCACTAGATGTCTACCCAGTGCAAATAAAGAATTATGTCTTCCTTGTATACAACACAAAATAAACGACTACTCTATGAGCAAAATATTGCAGCTATTGGTATAAAATCAAAATCTCTATTGTTTGTTAGCAAATGACGATGTTCTACATAAAATAAAAAGCATTTCTTGAAAACCTAAATAAGTGTACTTTCTCAATATCACTTCTACGGCTTGCGTGTCCCTAACCTTCCCCAGTTATCCAGCCGGGCACAGGGGATCTTCAGTTCAACATGGACTCCTCACGTCATCGAGAAGTGAAGGCTGCTTAAACTGGAGCCCTAATGTGGGTGATCCGACCGAGAACCGATCTCACGACCTCTCGGTTTGCAGGTACACGCGTTACCGCTGGACCACCGGGACTAAAATGTCAGCAATTTTTTCATCTTCAGTATTTGATTCTTGAGTTTGCAAGTATCAAAATATCTGACATATACTGTCGTATCTTTTGACTGCGTTGATTTACAAGATTAAATTATTTACACTCTCAAGGTACCGTAGACCTCTGCATTTGACATAAATTTCAACTTAAGAGCTCTACGCGTTCTTTGAAAAACGAATCTTTTCAGGAGGCCGTATCTTTTGATTGCAATGAAGTAGAATTTCTGTTTAAAAAAAGAACCTCATGGATGTTCCTGAGTTTCCAGTTATCAGAATATAGGTCTATGAAACTACGGGTACAAACGCGAAAAGCAACCAAGGAAAATGTCACTAGTGTTGGGGTAGTAGGAGAACGCCCGTCTGCACTCTGCTAACTTCAGGAAAGAAACTATCCAGGAGCGTGACTGGAAAGCATTCCCTACTGCACTCTTCTGATCTAGATTCCTCAGACGTTTGTACTTTTCACTCCTTATCGAATAACTATCAAGAAAATTTCTTTGTTGATGTAAATTCACTTTAAACTTGCATTGACGACATTCTTATATCCAAACCACTAGTTTTCTACATACGTGGAATCCAAAATCTGCCGGACCGTGTCACACTGTTTTAGTTAACAGAGGGGGGCATACATTATTGATCAGTAATTTCTCTGTTATGTTTTTTGTTATATTCAGTAAGTAAACGTTATAAATGTGCTCTTTTCTAACACAGCTGAATTACGATTTACCAGAAAAACCTTTTGACAAATGTCTAATTTAATAGAACAAAACTATCTGTAAAACGAGCCAGCCAAAACCATAATGTATATGCAAGTTATTACAATTACTCAGTGCCACACGTAATTTACAGACATGTGTATTCACAAGAACTAAGATGAGAACTGATGTAAGAAAAATAAGTAGTTTGATTGTCACTTCGTAAGAGGAGCGAGTGGATTGTGGCACTCATTCTGTAAACATTTATAGAGCATCTACTGCAACTTTGATGTTCGTTATTGTACTAAGATCAGGCGCTGTCAGTGCAGCCTCCGTAGGCACGCCTTGAAAATGAACCTGCAAGGTTGTAAACGAGACCCCTAACATAAATACTCCACCTGTCCCCAGAAACGTTACTAAACGACTTAAAAATATATATAAGACAGATACAAGGTCACAATTTCTGTAATTTCTACGGGGTACTATATCGAAATTGTAGTAAGGCTCAAGTTAGTCGAGTTAGGATTTTCTTACTGGTTTTCGATTTGGAAGCTTATACCTCTGTAATAGAAAACGTTAAGTAGCGGACGCAACGTTTGGCCACTTTCAGGGTTATAACGTAGAGCTAGCACGGTGTTCCTATTCACAAAGCGAGCGGCCTCGTTACCACTTTAATGTGAAGACTCATTAACACCAACATCATTAACAAAGAAGAGGGGGAATTATTTGGTCGGCCCTGCTCTTCAGTAGCTGTGATATCAATTTATTTGTTTTTCATATCTTATATGCACTGCACACTTTAAGCTCATACACCAGAACTAATTCGCTTTTTTTATCGTCACGTGGTACTGCTAACATTACCAACAAACACCATTCTTTTTGATATCATCTAGACAAAATATTTTTCCTTAAGGAGGCTTTCATTGGCACCTCCTCTGACATATAATAGCACTAATGAAAAGGCGACATAACACTGATTACAGAACACTAACATTCACAAAAGTATTTCATATGCTGCAGAAAACAAACTGCTTCAAATCAGAAAAGTAAACAGTGAAAGGGAGTGTTCGTTAATGACCAAAGAACCAGTCTGAAAAATTAGTGAAGAATATGAAACAAGTGAAGGAGTACAGTCCAAGTTCGATATTGTTAGATAATGTGGGAGACTGCGTTACTGATGATTAACGTATTTCATATGTTTGTCTGCTGTGTTCACTGAACTAACCCAAAACTAACACAAAACCCTATAAAATGTACATTGCACTAATACAAATGAATTTCAGCTTACCATGATTGCCTTACAACAGGTTCTATAACTGAAAAACAGTACCCATAAGACCATTGCTCCTAAATCGTCACGATTTAGGAAGATATTACGCACTTTAGGCATGTTTATTATCTGTGACTATGTGCAGTCCGTGATCATACAGAAGTAGCGTTTACAGGACTACCATGAAATTATGGAAATGAAGCAGTGCACTGTAACATCCAAGGCTATGTTTTATTCAGAATAACATTCACTACAGCATTGCGTGTGGAATGTGAATGAACATTCTCGTGATATTAGTAACATGGATTTCATCGTTAATAAAAATTAATGAATAATTATTGTCAATGGCATAATTTAATATTTTGTAAAATAATTATATCTCAGACAATACCCATGGAAAAAGATAATGAAACTCGATATCTTTTGTTATCCTCCTCCTTGTTCGAACTGTTGTACTAATAGGAAGAGATTGATATCTCGTAACACAGAGGTCGGTAAAAAAATGTATTATGATGCTAATTTATTTGAAAAACTGAATTTATGTGTCTTTGAAATGAATCTACTTTTGATAGGAGTTTTATTTCATTGTGATTCACGACCAATATGAATCTTAAATTTTATGATCAGCTACAAAGGAGTAGAGCCATTAGTGCTACTGATCTACAGCGCGGATTTTTGGAAAATGCTGAATGATAAGCGATTAACATTTAGAAATGTTTTCAAATGTTAATGCATATAGTGAAGGTACAAAAAGATTTAATATACACTCCTGGAAATGGAATAAAGAACACATTGACACCGGTGTGTCAGACCCACCATACTTGCTCCGGACACTGCGAGAGGGCTGTACAAGCAATGATCACACGCACGGCACAGCGGACACACCAGGAACCGCGGTGTTAGCCGTCGAATGGCGCTAGCTGCGCAGCATTTGTGCACCGCCGCCGTCAGTGTCAGCCAGTTTGCCGTGGCATACGGAGCTCCATCTCAGTCTTTAACACTGGTAGCATGCCGCGACAGCGTGGACGTGAACCGTATGTGCAGTTGACGGACTTTGAGCGAGGGCGTATAGTGGGCATGCGGGAGGCCGGGTGGACGTACCGCCGAATTGCTCAACACGTGGGACGTGAGGTGTCCACAGTACATCGATTTTGTCGCCAGTAGTCGGCGGAAGGTGCACGTGCCCGTCGACCTGGGACCGGACCGCAGCGACGCACGGATACACGCCAAGACCGTAGGATCCTACGCAGTGCCGTAGGGGACCGCACCGCCACTTCCCAGCAAATTGGGGACACTGTTGCTCCAGGGGTATCGGCGAGGACCATTCGCAACCGTCTCCATGAAGCTGGGCTACGGTCCCGCACACCGTTAGGCCGTCTTCCGCTCACGCCCCAACATCGTGCAGCCCGCCTCCAGTGGTGTCGCGACAGGCGTGAATGGAGGGACGAATGGAGACGTGTCGTCTTCAGCGATGACAGTCGCTTCTGCCTTGGTGCCAATGATGGTCGTATGCGTGTTTGGCGCCGTGCAGGTGAGCGCCACAATCAGGACTGCATACGACCGAGGCACACAGGGCCAACACCCGGCATCATGGTGTGGGGAGCGATCTCCTACACTGGCCGTACACCTCTGGTGATGGTCGAGGGGACACTGAATAGTCACGGTACATCCAAACCGTCATCGAACCCATCGTTCTACCATTCCTAGACCGGCAAGGGAACTTGCTGTTCCAACAGGACAATGCACGTCCTCATGTATCCCGTGCCACCCAACGTGCTCTAGAAGGTGTAAGTCAACTACCCTGGCCAGCAAGATCTCCGGATCTGTCCCCCATTGAGCATGTTTGGGACTGGATGAAGCGTCGTCTCACGCGGTCTGCATGTCCAGCACGAACGCTGGTCCAACTGAGGGGCCAGGTGGAAATGGCATGGCAAGCCGTTCCACAGGACTACATCCAGCATCCCTACGATCGTCTCCATGGGAGAATAGCAGCCTGCATTGCTGCGAAAGGTGGATATACACTGTACTAGTGCCGACATTGTGCATGCTCTGTTGCCTGTGTCTATGTGCCTGTGGTTCTGTCAGTGTGATCATGTGATGTATCTGACCTCAGGAATGTGTCAATAAAGTTTCCCCTTCCTGGGACAATGAATTCACGGTGTTCTTATTTCAATTTCCAGGAGTGTATATTATTTGTTAGCAGTAAAACAGTGCTGAAGGAGAATCGATAAGTGATTGTCTTATATTAGTCGCCAAGTTAGGGAACTATTGCAGCGGCAGTTTTAAACTGATTTTATTTACAGACATAAATGTTGTTTATCATAATTGCGATAATAATTGTGTATTTGTGGCCCAGAACCCACTCTGAGTTAGACAGTGAATAATTTCTAAATATAGTGAACTTCTGTGGGTGCAAACAGCACTATACGTGATACAAAATCTTATGTGCTGATGTATGAAGCCTGGTTATCTCGTAATAACAATTATGAATTATTTCGAATGGAAAAATTCATTAGTGTTGTGTCGGTGTGGTATTGTGTGACAAAACTGATCATTTTGCTTAAAGAAAAGTGTCGCTACCTAGCATAACAGTAGCGTTAAATTAGATCAACGATCTGCTACTAGTAAAGAGACTATTATAAAACAGCATTGAATATTAGTAAAAATCATTATTCCTGTTTAGTTCGGGTTACTTATCAGACATTTAGCTTGTTTGTGGTATATATGATTACTTTTGTGTATGAACGGAGTGCCATTTACACAGACAACGTTGTTACTCGTCCCCAGGTGGAGATTTCTTTAACAAAATAATGTTTATTGTCTGCGAAAAGGAGAGACTAAATAAAACCTCCTGTTAAATTAATAATAATTGTAATCTTGCTGAAGTTGTACAGCACGAAATCATACAATACAGTACGTCACAGCACGCAGACATACAGAGAAATAGAAAAGACGGCAATAACAAGTGCGTAAATTTATAAGCTTTCCGGTTTTAGATCTACAGGGTATTGAATAAAGGTAGCAAAAACGTTTTGAGGGAGAAGTTATCTAAAGATATCTTTGTTGACTGTAACTTTGTCAAAGAAGAAGTAAAAAACTTGTGTCCAGCGACATTTCAGCCCACAGCTACCATAGCATTCCGTTTGAAAGGTAAACATATTACCAGTGGGCTAGCGTACAACTGTCACAGAGTGTTTTCTCTTTGCCCTAGTGATGAACAAGAAAGATAGCGGGATGTAAAGGACGAGAGTGGTTGTAGTTGCAACGAGCTTGCTGAACTTGAAAATATGAATTTTCTAGCTTTATGTCTTCCCTTAAGTGAACCATTCTGCAAATTTAAACAAAATGACAGCCAAATAGCTTTTTCTGAGTCATCAGGCTTCTGACCGGTTTGATGCAGCTCGACACGAATTCCTCTCTTGTGCCAACCTCTTCTTCTTACGGTAGCACTCAAAATGTACGTCCTCATTTGCTGGATGTATTCCAGTCTCTGCCTCCCTCTACAGTTTTTGCCCTCTAAAGCTTCTTCCAGTACCATGGAAGTCATTCCCTGATGTCTTAACAAATGTCCTGTCATCCTGTCCCTTCTCCTTGTCAGTGTTCCCCAGATATCCCTTTCCTCTCCGATTCTGCACAGAATCTCCTCATTCCTTAACTTACCAGTTCACATAATTTTTAACATTCGTCTGTGCCACTACATCTCAGATGCTTCGATTTTCTTCTGCTCCGGTTTTCCCACAGTCCACTTTTCACTACCATACCATGCTGTGCTCGAAACGTACCTTGTCAGAAATTTCTTCCTCAAATTAAGGCCTCTGTGTAATAGAAACAAGGCATCTGGAATAGACGACATTCCCTCAAAATTATTGAGATCCTCTGGAGAAAATACCACGACAAAACTATTCCATCGTATACGCAAGGTACATGCCGTAGGAAAAATTCCCTTAAGAAGAACGTAATAATTCCGGCGCCTGTGAGCCAGACAGGCAAGCTGTCGCACGTTATCAGCAGAAGGGGCGGACTGCTTTACTCTGGAATAAACCAAGCTCATCCCAAGCCGGCTACAGGAATCCTGCTTGCCTGCCCATGTTCCTGCTACGCTGTGATGCACAGCAGTTAATTCCGCACGCTTTAATTGTAGTGTTATTAGTTGGGTTCGTATGCTGATGAATGATTTTTTTCTACCCAAGTATCGCAAGACAAGGATCAATGAAATATATATTCATTTTCGATCATTGTATGGCAGAAATTGGTGGATTTTACTTGTCCTGCTTCCTTTTTCATCATATTGCGCGTGTCTTTCTTTAATTGGCCTATGTACAGTTTTGTCGGCAAATTCACCCACTTATGATTAGTGCTGAGTGCTCTGAATTCGAAACACCATCAGGTCACCTCTGATACTTGTTTTCTGTAATCCGCAGTACCACAATGAAAGTCGACGTTCTTCGCACCTAAGAACCTAAACATGTCTATTTACTTCAACACTACATAAACTAAGGTTTGGAAGTCTAATTTCGTTAACCCTATTTCATTTCAGTCAAATATAACTTCAATTATACCAACTTCAGCTATTTCTTCCCGGTTGTGTATTGCGAGTTTGCTGAATGGAGTAGCCAAAATACTTGATTTTAATTTACGCACATCCATTTTAGCGCACGCGAATTTCGTTTCTCATGTTATACAGGGTGTTACAAACCGGTACGGCCAAACTTTCAGGAAACGTTCCTCACACAAAGAAAGAAAATATGTTATGTGGAAATGCTTACTTTCCGTGTTAGAGACCATTTTATTACTTCTCTTCAAATCACATTAATCATAGAATGGAAACACGCAGCAATATAACGTACCAGCGTGACTTCAAACACTTTGTTACAGGAAATGTTCAAAATGTCCTCCGTTAGCGAGGATATATGCATCCACCCTCCGTCGCACTCAATCCCTGATGCGCTGATGCAGCCCTGGAGAATGGCGTATTGTATCACACCCGTCCACAATACGAGCACCAAGAGTCTCTACATTTGGTACCGGGGTTGCGTAGACAAGAGCTTTCAAATGCCCCCATAAATGAAAGTCAAGAGGGTTGAGGTCAGGCGAGCGTGGAGGCCATGGAATAGGTCCGCCTCTACCAATCGATCGGTCACCGAATCTGTTGTTGAGAAGCGTACGAACACTTCGACTGAAATGTGCAGGAGCTCCATCGTGCATGAACAACATGTTGTGTCGTACTTGTAAAGGCACATGTTCTAGCAGCACGGGTAGAGTATCCCGTATGAAATCATGATAACGTGCTCCATTGAGCGTAGGTGGAAGAACATTGGGCCCAATCAAGACATCACCAACAACGCCTGCCTAAACGTTCACAGAAAATCTGTGTTGATGACGTGATCGCACAATTGAGTGCGGATTCTCGTCAGCCCACATATGTTGATTGTGAAAATTTAGAATTTGGTCACGTTGGAATCAAGCCTCATCCCTAAAGAGAACATTTGCACTGAAATGAGGATTGACACATTGTTGGATGAACCATTCGCAGAAGTGTACCCGTGGAGGCCAGTCAGCTGCTGATAGTGCGTGCACACGCTGTACATGGTACTGAAACAACTGGTTCTCCCGTAGCACTCTCTATACAGCGACGTGGTCAACGTTACCTTGTACAGCAACAACTTATCTGAGGCTGACATTAGGGTTATCGTCAACTGCACAAAGAATTGCCTCGTCCATTGCAGGTGTCCTCGTCGTTCTAGGTCTTCCCCAGTCGCGAGTCACAGGCTGGAATGTTCCGTGCTCCCTAAGAGGCCGATCAATTGCTTCGAACCTCTTCCTGTCGGGACACCTTCGTTCTGGAAATCTGTCTCGATACAAACGTACCGCGCCACAGCTATTGCCCCGTGCTAATCCACACATCAATTGGGCATCTGCCAACCCCGCATTTGTAAACATTGCACTGACTGCAAAACCACGTTCGTGACGAACACCAACCTGTTGACGCTACGCACTGATGTGCTTGATGCTAGTACTGTAGAGCAATGAGTCGCATGTCAACGCAAACACCGAAGTCAACACTACCTTCCTTCATTTGGGCCAACTGGCGGTGAATCGAGGAAGTACATACTGACGAAACTAAAATGCGCTCTAACATGGAAATTAACCGTTTCCGGACACATGTCCACATAACATCTTTTCTTTATTTCTGTGTGAGGAATGTTTCCTGAAAGTTTGGCCGTAGCTTTCTGTAACACCCTGTATAATCTAAAATGTACATGTCTGAAAGAAGAACCTTTCCTGTGATACTAAGATTTCTTCGGACTATGTTGTATACCACCAGAATGTGGTTTTCAGTATTCATAGAGACATACTGTTTTCCTATTTCAGTCAATGTTTGTCCTTAAGCTAGAATGCCTCTTCTAAATGGCCTCAAGTCCTTAGCACACATTACCAGACAATTATCAGCCACTAAATCTTTGTCCTCGTGAGGAAACTGCTGGCGAAATTTACTAAGATGTCGTAACAAACTCAAGGCTCTCGAATGAGTGTTTAGCAGCCTTTTACAAAATCTGCATTGTGAGACACCTGCCCATGTATTAGAAGCTGTCTCATAAGCCCACGAAAACATTTCCCTGCAGGACTTCTTTCGTGACTGGTATATATTGCCTAATTCTTAATTTATGCTAAATCTCCTTTCAGTGGGTATTGTTCCTTTTATTGCGCCACTATTTCGATATATGTATTGCAGCGAAACTACCAACGCAAACATATACTTGGCTGTTCTGCAGCCACGTCGGGTAGATGGAGCAACGAGTTTTGAGGTACAGCAGCCTGAACGGGTCCCCGGAAACCTGTCATGCTTGCGGAAACCTAAGTTGGCCTGCTTCAACAGCTGTGATTCGGTATACTTGTCTTGAGATACTTTAGTGATGGCAGCGAAGACAGGGGCAGACAGGCCGGGACGAGAATGTCTACATCTCTGGCTAATACTGAACTACTGGACTAATAAGTCACAATTGCAAAATACTGACAAATTATTTACAGATGTATCAAGGAGAAAACTAGAAAAAGCCGGGATCAGGATCGATCAATTTGGATTCAGGAGAACACAAGAGGCAATACTGACCCTATCTTAGATAGCATATTGAAGAAAGATAAACTTACGTTTGTAAAATTGATCGATTTGACAATGTTGACTGGAGGATACACAGATATTCTGAAGGCAGCAGGTATAAAATACTGGGAGCCTAAGGTTGTTTACAACTTGTATAAAAACCACACTGTGGTTAATCGACATGAAGAGTAGCAGTTGTTGAGAAGGCAATAAGAGAGTGTTGTAATCTAGTCCGGATGTTATTCAATTGTGTACTAGGCAACCAGTCAAGGATACCAAGCGAAAATTTGTACAGGAAATTGCAGTTCATAAAAAAGAGAAAATCTACTTTGAGTTTAGCCGGTGACATAAAAATTCTGTCGTTCACGGAAAAATCTTAGAGAAACAGCTGTATAGTAGGATACCGTCGTGAAAGAGGCGTTACGATAAATTGCAACAAAATCAGAACAAGAATAATGAAAAGTAGCCGAATTAAATCGGGTGATGCTGAGGGAATTAAATTAGGAAAAAGGGCACTAAATGCTGTAGATGAGTTTGTTATTTAGGCAGCAAAATAAGTGAAGATGCTGAAGTAGAGAGGATAGAAAACTAAGGATGGGATATCAAGAAAAATATTTCTGAAAATGAGGAAGAAGTTTACGTCCAATATAAATTTAAATGTGGGAACGTCTTTTCAGAAGATATTTGTCTGGAGCTTGTCTGGCGCTTGAACAGAACTGAAGCGTGGTTCAGAGGAGTAGAAAATAGGAGCTTTTGATATGTGTTGCTTCAGAAGAATGCTGGAGATTAGAAGGGAAAGTCAGGCAATGAGGAGGCAGTGAATCAATATTGAAAGGAAAGAAATTTATTTAACAGCTTGACTAAAAGTGGGGATCGCTTGATAGCACACATCCTGAGGCAACAAGGAATCGTGATTTGGTAATGGATGGAGGTGTATTTAAGGATGGAGAGGGGAGGGGGAAGAACAGTGAAGAAAGACTATGGTTTGAATATGGGAACAAGGTCCAAGTGGCAGCAGGTACAGGCAGTAATGTAGAGATAAGGTACTAGGATTAGGGTAAAGAACTGCACCAAACCAGTCTTCAGACTGAAGACAATAACTGCAACAAGAACAACATATACAGTACATAATGCTCTAATTAAGTGTTTCGTTTCCTCTAGCCATCTGAATGATTTGATGCAGCTCGTTATATCTCCCTCTCCTGTGCCAATGTCTACATTTGCACTAAACGTTTTCAGTGACGTGTTGCATGTATTTGAATATCGGTCTTCCCTTACCACTTTTGCCCTCTACAGGCCTCTCTAGTACGCGGATGTTTTCTCCTAATGTCTTAACACGTGTTCTGTCACCCTGTTATAATCAGTTTTTACTATGTATTCCTTCGTCGGCATTTCTGCAACTAAGCACTTCATATAATGTTAATGTTACCATATAATGTTCATCTTTCTTGTGTAAAACCACGCCTGGAACGAATTGCTTCTCTTCTTTTCTGATTTTCATACTAAAATATACTCGAGTCACAGAAATTGTCAAATCTGAAAATTCCTGGGTAAAGGTTTTAGAGTGAGCCATTCCAAAAGTTAGAAGACAATACGTATTTTTCAATACGATAAGACATCGAGGAGCAGCCAGTATCTGGGCTTTCAGCGGTTGTTGTGAGTTTTTGTAAAGAGCCGATAACGTATGGAGTCGAAGTAGGCCACCGAATCTGAGGTGTAGATGGAAGCTACAAAAATGTATTATAATCTTGAAAACTCTCTTGCAGTATGTGCCAGTTTTCGGAGAAATTCTGAACATTGAAAGACAGGTGGCAATGAACTGCTTACTTATCAAACTCTAACACACAGAACATGTGCAGTGACCATCATTTCGCTTGTGTGCGAGACGATAAGATTTGTTATGCAAATTATCTACGAAATTAACAGAGGCGATTTCATGCACAAGCGATACAGGTCTACGCTTGAGATGCCAGAGGCGTCACAAAAGTAAGAGTTGTTTACGGGACTATCTCAATGCGTAGCGGCCGCATGTGGCAACATTGGTGCCCAAATGCAGGACTAGATTTCTGTGCATATAGCAGTTCGTCGTGAAAATTGGCTCATATTAAAATGCACGAGGGAAAAGAGTAGGGGGTGGGGGGGGGTTGAGCCTTACGGTAAGTCTCTTCTGTGGAAAAGTTTTCTGGAACCGGCTCTCGAATTAACACAGCTGTAGCAAGGAGCGAATTACGGCAGTAAACAAGAGACTGCTAAGAAGAGTTGATCCCGTACAACAATGAAGAGTTTGGCGCATGACTGCAACAAATTCCGATTGTCAGCCGATACAACGCGGTCTGGGCTTTCACAAGGCAGACAACACGACTTTCAGAGAAGTTAGGACTCAATCCGTATTTCATCAAAAGATGAAATGAAATTAAAATTAGGATCACCGAGCGAGTAATGTTAAGTCACAATTAGAGTATTATTTTGTGTAATAGTCAGTTTTAACTCTCACGCTATGTCAATTGCCGTATGAAGTTTCTGATAACCTAGAGGCTTCGCTAGTACGAAAAATCAGGAACTGATGATAAATCAGACATTGCCAGTTGCGAACGTATGCGTAGAAACTTCATCCCAAATTCATACTGTTGGACCTCTTAGTGATATTTTGGTTTCGATCCGTCTGAGGTGCATTGCATATTGACACGGCCGTTCATCAGACGCATTTAGCTTTCACTGCAAGGCAGTATAAGCGATTACACTGTGACTAAACAAAGTACATGTTTCTATTCATTATTGTGGTTATTGCAGAAAGAATGGCAATATCTCTTAATAAAGACATGTTCCAGGCAATAGAGACAATGCTGTCAGGATTTTATTTTCCTTCTTCAGTGTTCTGACGATAGCTACTACTCCCTTGTGTTAGCGGAAGCACAAGTCGGATTTGCTCCCCACAAGCTCGCTTGGCGCATTTCTTTGCCAGTTTTTGAGTCCACTTCCCTTCCTTGACTTGATACCTTATGTCATGCCATTGAAAGTTTTCTTAAGTAAAACTGTTTTTCATAACGACCAGACGAACAGAATGCCCCATCTCTTCATAATTATTACAGGATAAACCTGGCTGATGCTGGAAAATAAAATGAAGTGAACCGGTCTAGCGGATGAGTTCCTCATTTCGGCCGATAAAAGTGATTATAATACTTACTGAAGAGGAGGGCAGTCTAACTAACACCCCCTGCTCTTTATTTGAGTTATAGTCTATGAGACTGGGTTTTATCCGTAAGTATGGTCTGGATCAAAATCATTGGGCTATGATTGAGAATTTCTGCTGCCAGTATACTTGGAAGTAGACAGCGTCGCCACGTCTTCTAAAGCCGAAATTCACAACTGGTAGACAGCTGGGCACTTTGGCTGTGCAACCGTGTTCCCCCTGTCGCTACTCTAATACGAGGTGCATTCAACTTCTAAGGCCTCCGACTTTTTTTTCTAATTAACTACTCACCCGAAATCGATAAAACTGGCGTTACTTCTCGACGTAATCGCCCTGCAGAAGTACACATTTTTCACAACGCTGACGCCACGATTCCATGGCAGCGGCGAAGGTTTCTTTAGGAGTCTGTTTTGACCACTGGAAAATCGCTGAGGCAATAGCAGCACGGCTGGTGAATGTGCGGCCACGGAGAGTGTCTTTCTTTGTTGGAAAAAGCCAAAAGTCAGTAGGAGCCAGGTCAGGTGAGTAGGGAGCATGAGGAATCACTTCAAAGTTGTTATCACGAAGAAACTGTAACATTATCTGGATGTGCGGTTGCGTCGTCTTGGTGAAACAGCACACGCGCAGCCCTTCCCGGACGTTTTTGTTGCAGTGCAGGAAGGAATTTGTTCTTCAAAACATTTTCGTAGGATGCACCTGTTACCGTGGTGCCCTTTGGAACTCAATGGGTAAGGATTACGCCCTCGCTGTCCCAGAACATGGACACCATCATTTTTTCAGCACTGGCGGTTACCCGAAATTTTTTTGGTGGCGGTGAATCTGTGTGCTTGCATTGAGCTGACTGCCGCTTTGTTTCTGGATTGAAAAATGGCATCCACGTCTCATCCATTGTCACAACCGACGAAAAGAAAGTCCCATTCGTGCAGTCAACATTGCTTGGCAACATGCCACACGGACAGCCATGTGGTCGTCCGTCAGCATTCGTGGCACCCACCTGGATGACACTTTTCTCATTTTCCGTTCGTCGTGCGGGTTCTGGAGGCGATCTGTTCAACAGTCATTCGGCGATCCCTCAAAACAATACTCTCCACTTTCTCGATCGTGTCGTCAGACCGGATTGTGCGAGCCCGAGGTTGTTTCGGTTTGTTGTCACACAATGTTCTGCCTTCATTAATCTGCCGCACCCATGAACGCACTTTCGACACATCCATAACTCCATCACCACATGTCTCCTTCAACTGTCGATGAATTTCAATTGGCGTCACACCACGCAAATTCAGAAAACGAATGATTGCACGCTGTTCAAGTAAGGAAAACGTCGCCATTTTAAGTATTTAAAACAGTTCTCATTCTCGCCGCTGGCGGTAAAATTCCATCTGCCGTACGGTGCTGCCATCTCTGGGACGTATTGACAATGAACGCGGCCTCATTTTAAAACAATGCGCATGTTTCTATCTCTTTCCAGTCCGAACAAAAAAAATCGAAGGCCTTAGAAACTGAATGCACCTCGTAAAGAACTGGCAACTTTGCAGACTACTTTGGCAACTAAGTGACCGTCCATTTACTTCCTGGTGTCGTTCGGAACTGTACAGCTAAGTTTGCTTGATATTTCGCTGCCATTTACGAAAAATGATCTGTCAGATTCTAACTTAGCGTGAAACACTGGCTGTCAAATTTATTATTTGACTCCAGGAGGGTCACCCAACACAGAATCACGAACTAATTTCATATTTAACTTTAATAATTGTCTCTGCTAATCAACAAATGGTTCAAATGGCTCTGAGCACTATGGGACTTAACTTCTGAGGTCATCTGTCCCCTAGAACTTAGATCTACTTAAACCTAACTAACCTAAGGAATCACACACGTCCATGCCCGAGGCACGATTCGAACCTGCAACCGTGACAGTCAAGCGGTTCCAGACTGAAGCACCTAGAACCGCTCGATCACAGCGGCCGGCTGCTAAGCAACATTACCACGGTGAGGCGGTGATGGGCTTTGACAGCGCTTATTCGGAGCTAAGTGGTAACGTGGCCGCCTTGGGAAGGGGAATGTTGCGTTAGTCCTGGATTCTAATCTCGCAAGACGTCTAAGCATTTTGTCTGCTTTTTACGTCATCTCTTAGCGAGCTATAAGCTTCCAGATCGAAAACTATGAAGCAAATCTTAGCTTCACTGTTCCAAGTCTCATCGCACAAAACGAAGTACAACAGGCATTGCACTCCAGCCAAGCTCATGAATAAATTCTTTTGTGAAATCAGCAGAGTGCAGACGGGCGATCTTGCACAGCAGATTTTCGCATTTTCCGAGCACTTGTTGAAACAGATAACAACTGCAACGGATACATCTCTGGGATGCAGTTGTCAGCCCAAACATTTTTTTTTGTGCCAGTAGATGCATAAAATTATATTTTGAAGGCTCACACTGGCATATGCTTCCGTGCTTTTTTATTTCCAACCATCATTATCTCTTTATGAACTTAATACACACTGGTTCAAATCTTCTTCTGACATGCTTGTGGCCAAGTAGGTTTTCCTTTATTTCCTTATATCAACTTTTTCCCCATTTATTGCTCGTCTGCGGAACTGTGCGTCTTTCAAGACCTCTTTTCCTCATGAACAGGTAGAAGTATCGAGTTGAAATTTATTTCAAATGCTAACATCTACAATCCCTTGTCGGTATAAAAATTCAATGTTCTACTTCAATCCAATCAAAAGATATGGCTCTATTCATAGATTCCTTTTTCTAAAGTATAAATGGAAATATAAAGTTGAGATTGATGTCAAATAGTAAGGATTACTGTCCCTTGAGAGTGCAAATAGTAGAAGCTCCTAAGGCAATGCAGTCAAAAGATACCGCCATACATGTCACATATTTTTCACTCGGAAACAGATGCATCAAATTATGAAAGTGAAGCAACACACGCCATTTTGGTCCTGGTGGTCTAGAGATAGAGCGCGTGCCTGGAAACCGAGAGGTTGTGGGATCGATTTTCGGTCGGATTACCGACTTTTAAGACTTGGTTTTAACCTCGCCTTCACCTCTCAACGATATGAGGAGTCCACGTTAAACTGAAGATCCGCTTTGCCTTGCTGGATAACTGGGGTAGGTTAAGGACACGCAAGCGGGCAAAGTGGAATACAATAGTAAGACATGCTCTAGAGCATTGAGTCAAACGAAATAATATTGATAGTAATAGTAATGTAGAAACATAATTAAGTTTGTACGGAATCCTCAAAGTGGGAATCCTATTCGCACTTCTCTTTTTACGTAAACTTCGCGCTCGTGGATAAGATAAATCAGTACTCTTTGATTTGTTATTCCTTTCGACACATCGAAATTAAACACATAACCAGTTTGTAGTTCCCATACACTTCTTTATTACAAAAACATGCTCTTGATGAAATTAATAGTAACAACGATTATAATAAAAGGAACATGCCCTACAGAACCACCAGCAGGACTCATATTAAAACATTACTCCATTTAAGTCCGTAGGACACAGATCTTTCATAATTTACACAATCAATTTTCACTAAGTAAAACAATGCTCATTAAACCACCATTAATCAAATTTAACCGACATAACTGACCCACACAAACTGTTAAGCATGCTTCATGACTTACATAGAAACTGGCTCTCACACAACTCATGGTAAATTCTAAAACTGCTTCTATCTACTAAGACATCTTCCATGGACTGATCATAAGCGATACTGACAAATTAAAAGTATAAACAGATTAATACACTCGACTAGGCTTCTCTTTAATATTAGTTAGAGGTACGAGGTTCACATACATTTCACCCCCAGAATATAATAATAGCATATTAAACAGTCTTAAAATAAGGCTGATTCAATTTTACGTTGAAAATTAGCAATGGACGCGAGCAGACCGAAAGGTACTAACAGATACGGGAGATTCATGGACCAGAAGGTGAAGTAGAACTATACTCAACTTTGAGCTACAATTAACCTTCTGGAAAACCACAATGCTCGAGCAGAAAGATGGAATTGTAGGACACCAACAACTTAACCATAGACACCGATCAGGGTCCTTAAATTTCCCTCTGCCACAGTGATACCCCGATCGCAGTTTGTTCGCGTCGACCACTGCCAATTATCTGAAACATAAACACACCAGCGGCAGACAACATTCTGGCGCATCAGATACACGAAGCATATGTGACCAACTGGTTGTAAATAAACCTTTAATTATGTAGGGCAGAAAATGAACCGAAGCGGAACAAACCTACGTGACCACTTGCCCAGTAATGGCCCTTAAAATTTGATTAACCAATTCTCTAGAACAAACAAATAAGATAAAAGCACAGAAAAAGGAAATAGGGAAAATTATTTCGGCCCTCTCTCGAACGCCAGGCACAGACTTACGCACTACTTGGTATGACCTGTAGCTACGCATTAAGCACGGTTTCATATCTATTTGTTGTGCGTAGCTAGCACTCCCTTAAATGTCGTCAACGTATCAGGCGGCCAGACCAAATACAGTGACTGGTAACTGAAACAATCAAGATAGTTTTCAGTGCACTCGGGTAATCAATTAACATGAACAGAACCCACCAAGGAGCCATTCGACGTCTCCAGTTTATTCACTCTGAGTAACGTGTAACAGAAGCGAAGGAAATCTGTTCTTCATATCTCAAGGAAATCCCATTCACCGTCGGCAGCGGATCTGCATTGCAACGGCTGAACAGCCACAGCAGCTGGCCACGCCCCTGCGCCGTACAGACTCGGCCACGCGCCACGACACATCCACAGCGCCTCACGTCACTGTCGCTCACTCAGTTGATACCATAACTCCAGCCCCAGCAGAGCTTGCGCCGCAGTTAAACAGCCACCCGTCAAAGATGCGAAGAAGACAAGCAGGCTTCGACCATAGATACTAGTAGACTGGCCTTGCTGTTGCGTAAGCTATAGGGCTGGTGTGGCTCCAACGTAAACCACGTGACTGTTGACAAAACGTGGCGGGATTTCAAATCAGCTGTCTGCCATCCTACGTTTGTATCGTATTTTCCCCACATTTCTCAATTGACTGCCAAACGCTTCCAACAAAAACTACTTTTTTATTTCCGAAAAATTATGCCAGAAGTACATTTGTCCTGGATTTGTTCACAGTACCATTTATAAAATCTAACAAATACATCGAACGCCACTCTGGTGGGCAGCGGGACGAAATTACTATAAACTATCAATTAAAATAAAATGTCGCTAAAATTCTTTTAAACAGTAAGAGTGGGCTCGTGTCAAAACTTTAAACATCGGATTCGCCGCGTTTTGAGCTCTGGTCACTTATAAAAGAAAATGGTATATCGAAATTATGTCAATTACAGGTGCCAAAATTGTCGACTTTAGGAGCAGGACCATATTAGAGTATCAGTTTTAGGTGCACTTCAGCGGTTCAGTTCCCCATATTTTTACAAAAGTTTAAGCTATCAGTTAAAAAAAATGATATTTCAGATGAAAAGTGAGACTCTGAAGCTTCAGAAAATACTTTTGGAGCCTAGGTTTAAAACTGATTGACACTGTAAATATAAATTATAAATATACATTGTAAATCATAACTAACCTATCAAAACACTTTCCCGCAAAGTACTTCGAGCAAAGACGCGTATGTGCAGATGGCTTAAAGTTTTTCCGTTTCAGGGCCTGTATCCAAAGCTGCCTACGGTTTTCATCCACAGGCAACCTATGAGTAGGAACGAGAGACAATTATACCTACTTCTGTAACCGAATTACGACAGATACTTTCCAAAATGTAATATGAGTCTGACTTTACAGGCATCACTTTCAACACATACAGTATTTTACGTGATACCCTATACAAGAGTAAAAAAACATATAAAATTCACTTCAGCAGATTTCAATAAACGCATCTGCACTGTCATAGAAACACAAATACGTGGAATGTAATGCCATTGCCCCCGACAAAACGCTGAGCACAGCCATAAGCGCAACACGAAGCAACCGTGTTTTGCCAACATTCACGTGACTTCAGCCCAGAGATGTTGGAGCCACGAAAATGACGTCAGGGCCAGTCTATTATATTTATGGTAAAAGCAAGCAGGCATCGAAAATCGACTCACAACGATCGGGATGACAATCGATGGAGCCTGGTGCCGGCAACGCACCAGCTCACTCTTCACATAATGTGCTCCATGAGAAAATGTCACTACGCCCTTATCTATATAATAGCATCAAACGAAATGAAGCTTACAAACACAGAGGTGAGAGTGTGGTCGATATCTGACCTTCACGTTTACAGTACGCTTTATTTCTGAGTAAACTATAAATACATCAGCACAGAATCAAAACTGGAAACCAACACTTCAAGCAGACATTTCCGTATCCTACCGTGTTGCCAGTTGATGAAGCTGGCTGTTACGTGATCTCCATTCAGTGATTGAAAAAATCAAGTCAAAGCATGCGTTGGTTAGATAGATAGTGAATACCGATGTGATCGAACAAGGAAACTCCCCGTGCGTTTTCAACAACATCATTTGGTAGCAGTTTCGACTCCCTGCTTGACAGAGAACTGTTATTTCCAGTTCGGACATGTGCACATCTCGCTACTGCAAGAATAAACCGGTTTTTAGCGTCCATTCGTGACTAAAAGTTAACGACGATAGGTACTGGGTTCGAAGCACGGTAGGTGAAAACTTTCTCGTCTCGTCCATTCAGTTCACTTTTTTTTTTTTTGTCAACAGTCTACTGAGTGGTTTGATGCGGCTCGCCACGAATTCCTTTCCTGTGCTAACCTCTTCATCTCAGAGTAGCACTTGCAACCTACGCCCTCAATTATTTGCTTGGCGTATTTCAATCTCTATCATCCTGTCCCTTCCCCTTATCAGTGTTTTCCACATATTCCTTTCCTCTCCGATTCTGCGTAGAACCTCCTCAATCCTTACCTTATCAGTCCACCTAATTTTCAACATTCGTCTATAGCACCACATCTCAAATGCTTCTATTCTCTTCTGTTCCGGTTTTCCCACAGTCCATGTTTCACTACCATACAATGCTGTACTCCAGACATACATTCTCACATATTTCTTCCTCAAATTAGGGCCGGTATTTGATATTAGTAGACTTCTCTTGGCCAGAAATGCCTTTTTTGCCATAGCGAGTCTGCTTTTGATGTCCTCCTTGCTCCATCAGTCATGGGTTATTTTACTGCCTAGGTAGCAGATTCCTTAACTTCATTGACTTACTTCGTGTCCATCAATCCTGATGTTAAGTTTCTCGCTGTTATCATTTCTACCACTTCTCATTACCTTCGTCTTTCTCTGATTTACTCTCAAACCATACTGTGTACTCATTAGACTGTTCATTCCGTTCAGCAGAGCATTTAATTCTTCTTCACTTTCATTCAGGATAGCAAAGTCATCAGCGAATCGTATCATTGATATCCTTTCACATTTTATTTTAATTCCACTCCTGAACCTTTCTTTTACACTCCTGGAAATTGAAATAAGAACACCGTGAATTCATTGTCCCAGGAAGGGGAAATTTTATTGACACATACCTGGGGTCAGATACATCACATGATCACACTGACAGAACCACAGGTACATAGACGCAGGCAACAGAGCATGCACAATGTCGGCACTAGTACAGTGTATATCCACCTTTCGCAGCAATGCAGGCTGCTATTCTCCCATGGAGACGATCGTAGAGATGCTGTATGTAGTCCTGTGGAACGGCATGCCATGCCATTTCCACCTGGCGCCTCAGTTGGACCAGCGTTCGTGCTGGACGTGCAGACCGCATGAGACAACGCTTCATCCAGTCCCAAACATGCTCAATGGGGGATAGATCCGGAGATCTTGCTGGCCAGGGTAGTTGACTTACACCTTCTAGAGCACGTTGGGTGGCACGGGATACATGCGGACGTGCATTGTCCTGTTGGAACAGCAAGTTCCCTTGCCGGTCTAGGAATGGTAGAACGATGGGTTCGATGACGGTTTGGATGTACCGTGCACTATACAGTGTCCCCTCGACCATCACCAGAGGTGTACGGCCAGTGTAGGAGATCGCTCCCCACACCATGATGTCGGGTGTTGGCCCTGTGTGCCTCGGTCGTATGCAGTCCTGATTGTGGCGCTCACCTGCACGGCGCCAAACACGCATACGACCATCATTGGCACCAAGGCAGAAGCGACTGTCATCGCTGAAGACGACACGTCTCCATTCGTCCCTCCATTCACGCCTGTCGCGACACCACTGGAGGCGGGCTGCACGATGTTGGGGCGTGAGCGGAAAACGGCCTAACGGTGTGCGGGACCGTAGCCCAGCTTCATGGAGACGGTTGCGAATGGTCCTCGCCGATACCCCAAGAGCAACAGTGTCTCTAATTTGCTGGGAAGTGGCGGTGCGGTCCCCTACGGCACTGCGTAGGATCCTACGGTCTTGGCGTGCATCCGTGCGTCGCTGCGGTCCGGTGCCAGGTCGACGGGCACGTGCACCTTCCGCCGACCACTGGCGACAACATCGATGTACTGTGGAGGCCTCACGCCCTACGTGTTGAGCAATTTGGCGGTACGTCCATCCGGCCTCCGGCATGCCCACTATACGCCCTCGCTCAAAGTCCATCAACTGCACATACGGTTCACGTCCACGCTGTCGCGGCATGCTACCAGTGTTAAATACTGCGATGGAGCTCCGTATGCCACGGCAAACTGGCTGACACTGACGGCGGCGGTGCACAAATGCTGCGCAGCTAGCGCCATTCGACGGCCAACACCGCGGTTCCTGGTGTGTCCGCTGTGCCGTGCATGAGATCATTGCTTGTACAGCCCTCTCTCAGTGTCCGGAGCAAGTATGGTGGGTCTGACACACCGGTTCAATGTGTTCTTTTTTCCATTTCCAGGAGTGTCTTTCCATCATTGGTTTCTCGATGTACAGATTGAAGAGTAGGGACGAAAGGCTACAGCCTTGTCTTACACCCTTCTTAATACGAGTACTTCGTTCTTGATCGTCCACTCTTATTATTCCCTCTTGGTTGTTGTATATATTGTATATGACCCGTCTCTCCCTATAGCTTATCCCTACTTTTTTCAGAATCTCGAACAGCTTGCACCATTTTATATTGTCGAACGCTTTTTCCAGGTCGTCAAATCCTATGAACGTGTCTTCATTTTTCTTTAGCCTTGCTTCCATTATCAGTCGTAACGTCAGAATTGCCTCTCTCGTGCCTGTACTTTTCCTAACGCCAAACTGATCGTCACCTAGCGCATTATCAATTTTCTTTTCCATTCTTCTGTATATTATTCTTGTAAGCAGCTGCGATGCATGAGGTGTTAAGCTGATTGTGCGATAATTCTCGCACTTGTCAGCTCTTGCCGTCTTCGGAATTGTGTGGATGATGCTTTTCCGAAAGTCAGATGGTATGTCGCCAGACTCATATATTCTACGCACCAACGTGAATAGTCGTTTTGTTGCCGCTTCCCCCAATGATTTTAGAAATTCTGATGGAATGTTATCTATCCCTTCTGCCTTATTTGACCGTAAGTCCTCTAAAGCTCTTTTAAATTCCGTTTCTAATACTGGATCCCCTATCTCTTTTAAATCTACTCCTGTTTCTTCTTCTATCACACGAAGCAGATCTTCACCCTCATAGAGGCTTTCAATGTATTCTTTCCACCTATCTGTTCTCTCCTCTGCATTTAACAATGGAATTCCCGTTGCACTCTTAATGTTACCACCGTTGGTTTTAATGTCACCAAAGGTTGTTTTGACTTTCCTGTTTGCTGAGTCTGTCCTTCCCGGAACATGTTTGTGCTTCCTCCTTTCATAAATCAACTGAAGTATTTCTTCTGTAACCCATGGTTTCTTCGCAGCTACCTTCTTTGTACCTATGTTTACCTTCCCAACTTCTGTGATGACCATTTTTAGAGATGTCCATTCCTCTTCAACTGTAATGCCTACTGCTCTATTCCTTATTGCTGTACCTATAGCGTTAGAGAACTTCAAACGTATCTCGTCATTCCTTAGTACTTCCGTGTCCCACTTCTTTGCGTATTGATTCTTCCTGACTAATGTCTGTAACTTCAGCCTACTCTTCATCACTTCTATATTGTGATCTGAGTCTATATCTGCTCCTGTGTACACATTACAATCCAGTATCTGATTTCGGAATCTCTGTCTGACCATGATGTAATATAATTGAAATCTTCCCGTATCTCCCAGCCTTTTCCAAGTATATCTCCTCCTCTTGTGATTCTTGAACAGGATATTTGCTATTACTAGCTGAAACTTGTTACAGAACTCAATTAGTCTTTCTCTTCTTTCATTCCTTGTCCCAAGCCCATATTCTCCTGTAACCTTTCTTCTACTCCTTCCCCTACAACTACATTCCAGTCGCCCATGACTATTAGATTTTCGTCCCCCTTTACATACTGCATTACCCTTTCAATATCGTCATACACTTTCTCTATCTGTTCATCTTCAGCTTGCGACGTCGGTATGTATACCTGAACTATCGTTGTCAGTGTTGGTCTGCTGTCGATTCTGATTAGAACAACCCGGTCACTGAACTGTTCTTAGTAACACACCCTCTGCCCTACCTTCCTATTCATAACGAATCCTACACCTGTTATACCATTTTCTGCTGCTGTTGATATTACCCGATACTCATGTGACCAGAAATCCTGATGAAAAATTACGACTTCTAACTTTCGCCTGCGCGTAGTTAAGAATCCTATTAGGTGCTGAGTTGGAATGCCCGCCCTACACAAAGCTTTATGCCTTGTCATTTCAAACTTAAACTTCCGCACACTTTGCAACTTGTAATCGAAACGATATTTACGATCTTTCGTAGTTAGTTAACAGGAACAATAGTTGCTGGATAGGACTGGCGGGTTCCAGTTCATTGCAGATACGTTCGTAATCTAATTCGAAGTAAAACTTATTTTTGGAAATGTTGTTCACTGTGATAGTTTGACTTTAGTAGCGGAAAGGTTGTTTCATTTCTAAAATTACGTTCTTTGTGATATTTACATTATCGTGGTGTTAACTTACACCTCTACTAATAATAATAATGAGCATATGGCACTGGTGGCCGGGAGACCTCTCGCGGGACAGAGATACAGAGCAGTTGTGGCCTCTCAATGTAACCATTGTGTATAGTGAAATGTCTGTACGGCAAAGAGAGCAGGAGACATGATAGGCAGTTACATTATGTGAGCTGCATAGCATTCAGGCGAAAAGCGAGTAACGTCGTTCGGGTGCTTTTGACCAATGTAATACTTGAGTTTTGTGTATCCCACACCAGAAAAAAGACAGAACTGACGCCAAAGCATGGGCGGGAGTATGGCGTGTTTCATGTGCGGAAGAAAGGTGAAGAGTAGTGGTTTGATAACTTACTCATTTATTCAATTGTTGAGTGGAACTGGATTTTGGACCTTACAGAAGGACTGAACGAACTCCCACATTTAAATACAAACAGAATTTGGGGAAGACTGGGAAAATGAAATACTAGGAGCATACGTCATTGTTAGTGAACTAAGTCTGAATATACTCATCGGAATATACTCCCACTTGTGAGTGTGGAATATCCCTGTAACAAACAGTTGGTAAACGCAGTAGGACAACCATTACCGTCCCCACATCCATGGTCACTGCTGAAAGAAGGTTATTGGTATGAACAGACTGGAGTAGTACAAAGTATGAATGCACTGTGCCTGGTCTTTGGGAGATACGTATTACGTAACTTGAAGATGGAGTGGGGAGATAGGAACGGAAATGGAAGAAATTATTGATACCAGAAGCATCGAAACATTATCAGATTAAGCAACTATGAATGGAAATGTGTGGTAGGCTCGAATCCAGAGTCCCCTTCTTACTAGGCAGCTGCGTTAACCGTTTCACCGTCAGGACACACTGCCTGTCGTAACTGCGTGGACCACCCCTGTACGCCTCGCATTGGACCCACACTGTCACCAGGCGCTACCTGTCCACCGTCCCCATCCATGTCCTCCGCGCTCGCTGCTCTGAGATTTCTGCCGGAGATCGAATGTTATTCTGCATCCATACAGAAGATGATGGACTCATTGTGCATGGAGTAGAACGAATTACATGAATGTGTGGTGTCGAAAGGTAACTCTAGTGGAACTACGTAAAGTTTGAGAATGTAGGCAAAATTTAGTGTATCAACATTTATTTTTAAAAAAATCTGACATAAATTATGCTAAACAAGTTGTAGATTGAATACCCTAAACCACTAGCAGGTGCTTTAATCCTACACTGGGTGGATCCTGGATGGCAAAGACAGTTTAACTAGGTGATCCATGAGTCAAGTACTCTGGTCCCGCAAATGTGGATAACGCTGCATTGATCTGAGACTGAGCTGACTTCGATTGATGAAATATAATGAAGTTTCTCTACGAACGTTGAAAGACTATCGTCAATAAAGCAAGAGATACTGGCAGGGGAGGCCAAATGAAAGACTATCGTTACTAAAGTAAGAGACCCTGTCAGGGGACACCAAATGAAAAGCTTCTACTTATGTTTCTAATCTAGACTGTAATAATAAAATGGGAAAGAACTGTTAATCAGAACTCAGGCAGAAGTTGTGATCTAAACGGCACTAGATTCATTCATTCTTAACATTACATTACAACAAAAATAACGAAAGAAATATGGCACAAACATTTTTTTAATCAATGCTTTCACTAACACGGGGTCTGTGGTGGACAAAGTGATCAGCTGGCGATCGACACACCACACTAACTGAAACACTAATCGCTTTATCTGACTCATTCCAAGTGAATCCGTGTTATGGCACAAAAGTACACCACAACCAAGCATCTTTACTCTACTATACAAAAAAGAAATGTATGAAACTTCTTGGCAGATTAAAACTGTGTGCCCGACCGAGACTCGAACTCGGGACCTTTGCCTTTCGAGGGCAAGTGCTCTACCAACTGAGCTACCGAAGATTCGGTAGCTCAGTTGGTAGAGCACTTACCCGCGAAAGGCAAAGGTCCCGAGTTCGAATCTCGGTCGGGCACACAGTTTTAATCTGCCAAGAAGTTTCATATCAGCGCACACTACGATGCAGAGTGAAAATCTCATTCGAGAAAAGTATGGTTCGAAAGAACAGGGTGCTGAGTAACATTTATTAGAGCCCTACACCGCAGCAGCGAATTCTTTGCCCTCCTGCTTGTCAAGGCGCCACATCACAATGCCTTCGGCGACTGAAGTCATGGACGGCGGCAATCTGTTATTAATGGCACATTCCCGAAAAATGCAAGTAAGCGGTCTCGCTTTCGGTTCATTTCAGGTACTTTCCTATGAGCCTCTGAAACCCCAATGAGTCCAGTGTGTAGGTGGACCCGTTTGCTGGACTGACGAACCAACTTGACTCCGTGGCACAACTGTGCGTGATGGAATATGCCAAATGTTTAGACGGATGACTCAAGACAAGAAAGTACACCCACGCATCACTCGTTGTGAGCATGATGATATAAGCAGTACCTCTGATGGTTCAGAAGGTGGCTGGCACAGGCTGCAAGTGGCACACCAGCAAAGGACACAAGTCTCGCCGTTTAGGTAGACACCTGCAGTCCTTTACTAGTGAAGTTCCAATACAAGAGTGACGTCTTCCTATCTGCTCGTTTCCTCCTCAGCTCGGTACCAAAACCACAGTTACATTTTATACTCCCCCCACTTTCGCAAAAGTCAATCACGAGCTGGAGCCCGATATTCTTATCTGCAAGGGCGACCTTTGCTCTGCAAACACCGATTTGACCAGTCAGAGACTTTAAAGTTAATTGCGAGAAAAAGGAAAAAAAATATTCACCTTTGTAGCCTCTTTCCCACGCGCTTGCTGTGTCTTTTGCTAACAGAATTCTCTGGATGGAAGCACAGCCCTCCATAAACACCTTGTTATCTCACCTGTTGCGTCCATTTCAAAGTTTCCAAAGAACGGCCACAAACTCGCTAAAAGCCTCGTGCTTTCTCAAATATTATTTGAAACAGAGTCTGGACACCCGGGCGCCAGTCTCCCTGTCCCACGGAAATTCGCAGAACGTTCCAGCTCTTTTGTCAGCTTCCTCCCTAACAAGGTCACATCCTCTGCTTTATTGCCAGTCTACAATGCACTGACCAGTGGAGTGCCGACTTCTCGGCGCTAGTGTCCATACCTAAACGCGCCTGCCTCCCGCCTAACGCCAACTTAATGTGTCTTCATAATGAGACTGCGGAACTCCACCGTCCTGACTCCAAACGTTCTGCAGAAATAAACGCGCTCTGCTGGGTACACCATCGCCGCAGCTTTTACTGCAGTCGTTTAAATCGGCAACCTATACCTTTGAACGCAGGTACACCTTACCGTCATTCCTTCCCTTGAGCATGTAAACATGACCGTTAACTAGTGCCCACAATTTCATCATAATGTATTAAGTCAAATCGCAATTCCGAATCAGTAGTTTGAGTGCCCTGCAATCTCTCAAGGTGCAACTGACAGCAAGGAGCGATTGAGATCTGTGAGCCCTGACAATACCGGAGTGGCAGTATGTTACCCTGTGCACTTCATACGGCCACATGACTTGCCAGATGCGTCCGGCGGAGGTGAGACGTGGAGGCGCCACCTGTGAATCGAATGCGGCCACAAAAGAAATCTAAAAATCTCATTGTCTAGCAATTAGGCAACCACATCGCAATTTACTCTCTACCAGAGCCCTGAAATCACAGTAGATTTCAGTGCATGACACACCCATTCGCTGGACCGTTTTGGCTCACTTATACGACAGAGCGCACAAGGATGCCAAAAATCAAGACTGGTAAACCAAAACCGAATAAGTGTGCTCTCAGCAAACGAGTAGTCCGATTTATTTGAAGTCACACTGTCGATATAGTAAGAACTTCACATCAGGCTTCCCAGTCTAAACTACTCACAAGTGCAGCCAGTCTCAGGACAGGTCCCAACTACCTACCACACATGCCAGAGCTTCGACCAGAAGTGCTTACCTACCAAAATCCCACACCCGAGAGCATCGCACCTCTCCAGAAACAAATTGCGTTTTCCTGGAAAGTGCATGAACGACACAGCTTTCATCCCATGTTGAGCCAATCATAGGGCTCTACAGGCGCTAAATCTCCCGTACCACAAGACAGCACGGACTCATGACAAACCAGGGCAAGAGATAAGAAACCTACGTCTCTGAAAAAAGAAACGTCCAATTACTGGCTTTTTTACGTTTTCGGAGAGGGTGAAGTATGATTTTTTTTTCCAAAGTCGTGCCTTTTCCCATGGCAACAAGTGAACCGATACAAGCTCAAAAAAATGGTTGAAATGGCTCTGAGCACTATGCGACTTAACTTCTGAGGTCATCAGTCGCCTAGAACTTAGAACTAATTAAACAACTAACCTAAGGACATTATACACATCCATGCCCGAAGAACCTGCGATCGTAGCGGTCGCTTGATTCCAGACTGTAGCGCCTAGAACCGGTCGGCCACTCCGGCTGCCTACAAGCTCAAAGATCTTTATCAAAATCATCGGTGCCTTGGAGCTTGTTAGTCGTAGCTATGAGATGTAATAAAGATCCTGTCTCCAAACTTTCCTCAGATGCCGGATGTTTCTTGTACAACCTAGGTGGCCAAGAGGGAAGTGGTTCACTGGCCTATTTTCACTATTGGCAAACACAAAAACTTGTGAATTTTTATTACACATGGCTCTGCACACAAATCCCTGTTTACGAGTCCATTGTGTCGATGTGTTCCTTTAGACCATCTCTCCAGACCTGGCTTGTGCTGACCCATGGCAGATAGCGTGGCATTGTTCTGCTGGTGTCCTATCTCAACAAGGGGCTGCCCTGTCTGCCCTGTACGTCTGTGGGCATGTCTGCTCAGGCTGTTAACTTTCTAAAGCCTTGATCAAGGTGAAACAGGGTGTACTGAAATCCTTAATAATGTTTATTATGCAAAAAATAGGTGAGATATTAACTTTTCCCCTCTCAGTGCTTATTTGTTCGCAATTCATTAGTGTCGATGGACAATGAATTCATCGTCTTCTCTGTGGATGCAAAGTAACATTCGATCAACTTTGGAAATCTCAAAGTACCGAGTATAGAGGACATGGCTGGGGTCTGCAGGTAGGTTGCGCTCAGTGGGAGTGTGGGTCGGCCGGGATGAGTACTGAGATCTTCTGCGCAAATGCAGTAAACACTGCATCCAGATGGCGCAGATGTTAACACAACTGCATAGTAGGTAGGACACCCACTGTTTGACACCCGGTTCGCACATATTAATTTGATCGATTTGCTTCAATAGGAAATGAATCCACCACATTCACTGAGGCTTCACAAAAACGGTCTACCTCCTGGGGAAATGAAGGAATGGAGTACATGGAAGGCGATTGCAAATAGTGGTGCTTGGTGGGAGTGTGGGTTGACCAGGCGGCGTAGCGAGATAATCTCCGCAGTTGCGAGAAACATTGTGCCCGGATGGTGCAGAGGTTAACACAGTTTACTACTAAACAGGAGATCCCGTGTCTGAGTCTCAGTCCGGCACATATTTTCGCTAGGAGCCACTAATTCTGCATGAAGTCCTATTGCAACTGACATCAATAATTTCTTCCCCTTCTGCCACCTCCACCTTCAGTTTACATAATAGTACATAAGTCAATACACAATGCTGAGAGGAAGCTGAAGTAATAAATTCAGGATACTAAGGAGCTAGTCTACAAAATAGGAGACTTACTTTTAACGAAACTACACTCCTGGAAATGGAAAAAAGAACACATTGACACCGATGTGTCAGACCCACCATACTTGCTCCGGACACTGCGAGAGGGCTGTACAAGCAATGATCACACGCACGGCACAGCGGACACACCAGGAACCGCGGTGTTGGCCGTCGAATGGCGCTAGCTGCGCAGCATTTGTGCACCGCCACCGTCAGTGTCAGCCAGTTTGCCGTGGCATACGGAGCTCCATCGCAGTCTTTAACACTGGTAGCATGCCGCGACAGCGTGGACTTGAACCGCATGTGCAGTTGACGGACTTTGAGCGAGGGCGTATAGTGGGCATGCGGGAGGCCGGGTGGACGTACCGCCGAATTGCTCAACACGTGGGGCGTGAGGTCTCCACAGTACATCGATGTTATCGCCAGTGGTCGGCGGAAGGTGCACGTGCCCGTCGACCTGGGACCGGACCGCAGCGACACACGGATGCACGCCAAGACCGTAGGATCCTACGCAGTGCCGTAGGGGAACGCACCGCCACTTCCCAGCAAATTGGGGACACTGTTGCTCCTGGGGTATCGGCGAGGACCATTCGGAACCGTCACCATGAAGCTGGGCTACGGTCCCGCACACCGTTAGGCCGTCTTCCGCTCACGCCCCAACATCGTGCAGCCCGCCTCCAGTGGTGTCGCGACAGGCGTGAATGGAGGGACGAATGGAGACGTGTCGTCTTCAGCGATGAGAGTCGCTTCTGCCTTGGTGTCAATGATGGTCGTATGCGTGTTTCGCGCCGTGCAGGTCAGCGCCACAATCTGGACTGCATACGACCGAGGCACACAGGGCCAACACCCGGCATCATGGTGTGGGGAGCGATCTCCTAGACTGGCCGTACACCTCTGGTGATCGTCGAGGGGACACTGAATAGTGCACGGCACATCCAAACCTTCATCGAACCCATCGTTCTACCATTCCTAGACCGGCAAGGGAACTTGCTGTTCCAACAGGACAATGCACGTCTGCATGTATCCCGTGCCACCCAACGTGCTCTAGAAGGTGTAAGTCAACTACCCTGGCCAGCAAGATCTCCGGATCTGTCCCCCATTGAGTATGTTTGGGACTGGATGAAGCGTCGTCTCACGCGGTGTGCACGTCCAGCACGAACGCTGGTCCAACTGAGGCACCAGGTGGAAATGGCATGGCAAGCCGTTCCACAGGACTACATCCAGCATCTCTACGATCATCTCCATGGGAGAATAGCAGCCTGCATTGCTGCGAAAGGTGGATATACACTGTACTAGTGCCGACATTGTGCATGCTCTGTTGCCTGTGTCTATGTGCCTGTGGTTCTGTCAGTGTGATCATGTGATGTATCTGACCCCAGGAATGTGTCAATAAAGTTTCCCCTTCCTGGGACAATGAATTCACGGTGTTCTTATTTCAATTTCCATGAGTGTACATCACGAAATTTTTAAAATGAGAAGGAATGAAAAGCGTATTTCTATTCTTATGAAGACTCGTTAGTAGTTGAAAGGAGCGTTCATCGGCCAGTATCAGGTGTCATTAAGGTCCTATGTACTGTAGACCAAGTTAAACCACTTCTGAATAAAGAAGAATACGAAGCATATCAATTGCAGGAGGAGTAACAAAGTTATTACAGATTTAAGTCAATTGACTACCTATAGTTATAGGTGACTAAAAACCTAAGCAATCGAGGCAAGAATGTGAAGAATTGATTAGCTTTAGTGTTTAAGGATGGAGGACAAATATGAAAGAAAGGAAAATCATTCTCAAGACATTAATTGGAAATGAGTACCTTTCGATAAACTGTAAATAAACAGAATGGAGCAGTTTGATAACAAAGTATATGCAGGTTCGATGCCTACTTCATAAGACAAGGATTGTCTGGTCAGTCTGTTCTGAAAAGTACCTAGAGTGGGATTAGATTCTTTAGCAACTTCTCTTTAAGCTTAGACTCAGAACCTGTAAGGAGAAAATAACCCTTAATTATAATATTTACAGCAGAGGAGGCAGCAAAGTCGCATAAGCTCTTGGCGGGCTTCGGTAGGCCAGCGCATAATGGCAATGGGAGACATGAGCAGAAGAGAATGGGGACGCAAATGTCCACGAGAGGGTAATGATAGTGCCTTTAATACGGATTTGCGAAGATGCTATGGAACAGTACTGCAACCTTGACATTACTGACGAGCTTCTCATAATTACTTTTAGAGACATCTCCCATATCAATGAAAGACGTGCGAATCTGACCTAAGTTTACAGGAACGTTATCACCTTCTAACAATAAAAGTTGATTGTCGCTCTTGTATGGGAGAAGCTTTGATATTGTTGGGAGTACAGCTCCATGGTATTGATTCTTGACTTACATTTTATGTAATACATGTCGATTGAATGGAAAGATTAAATTAAAATTCATGCCTCGTAAATGACGCTATGAACTCTCGTGAATTCTCGGAAGTTATGTTGGTGAAATGGAGCTATAGGAGTAACTGCTTAAAATAAAAGAAATAAAAAAACTACAGAAAAATGAGTAGCATAGATGCAAATATAATGAAGTACAATGAGCAATATCAGTAATGAGATTATATACGTTTATTTCGTCAGACTGGAGACCCAGCCAAAAATCAGAATTGTAATTTCATGTTCTGACATTTTAAAATATAAGGAAACCTTACAAAATGAAATAGTTTTATTTGGATGCACGCTGCATAATTAAAAAAAGTGTGTCTGAATGATAGATACGGGAGTAATTTGTAACATTCTAACTAAAGGGAAAAATATGAATACATCTAGAATACTTTGTCAATAACAGTGTAAAGTCAAGTTGTCGCAGGTTTAATTAAAATAAAGACTGGAGCCAGGTTAATGTAAGAATAATAAATGTTCACAGTATGGACTAGATACTTAGTAAGATTATGAGATTATCGTAAAAGTTATTTATGCGTTTTTAAACCTGGAATTCTTTATTGAAATGGTTCGTCTGTATTTGTTTAATTTCGTGGGAGAGGGCAGTAAGACGACTACAGTAGCATGTTCGGTACAGCCACCAAGCATAGAGCTAACCGCTATAGTCCACCAGGTGAAGGCCATCGCGCGGTAGAAGATCTTGTCGGTGTGTGTTATTGGCATTGAGGTAAAAAAAAAAGAAGGGAGGTGGCACTGCAGACTTAGGCTGTAGTGGTTTTGAAACCAGAGTGGGTAGGGGCAGCCGCCATTTTAAGTAAACCAAAATTGTTTACGATTGCTTCTTCTTTGTTATTTCTGTCGTGTGCGCGCAACAGCTGTTTTAAATACCAAAAATATACAGCTTACATGAATAACATGGTGTGAGGAAGGCTAGTTCGAATGTTTTTCTCTTCTTGAATGCGTATTTGCTCCAGCAATGCTGCACATTCGGTCTCGTTAACGTAACTTGTTTTCTGATGCTATACTTCCGATAAACAGAGCCACAAGGAAGTGAAGTGAAGAGCTCGCTATCGTAATCAATTTAATTTCACTTCTATTGTTTTTGATGGATAGCAAATGAAAATGGAATTCCGAAACCAGTGCTTGTTTGCTTACTGCTATCGCCCTTCTCCTTGTTTAAACTTTGAACTCGATTGCGCAACGTTTTTATTATTCACGTTTGCAGGAAACTTGCGTACATGTTCTTTGCTAGTCTATAAATGTAGGCCTATGCAGTGGGAACAGAAACAAGGCATGCTATCGTGCATGTCAACAAAGGGCATGATTACTGAAATGTCAAAGAAACAGAACACAAAGAAGAATACCTCCACGAAGAATACAGTTCTTGTTTTATTAGACTGTCAGCGCATTGGTCTCACTGCAGTGTACCCACCTTCTCACTTTTAAATCTTACCTATGATGCGTTATTCAGTGTTTGGCTAGACAGAGCAACTTACAGGATAACAAAAAGGATATAATTTTTCTAACATCTTCCAGCGTTGTGGAATGCTTTAAATGTGACGAAGGGAATGGTCTCAAACGCCTAAGACCCGTTAAAACTGGTATTTTACTTTAATATGAATGTGAGTAACATTTTAGTAATGATAGTCTAACCTCTATTAGTTTCAGGCCTGTGTTTCCAATATAGCCTATTTGCTTATTTTCCCGGAATATTTCTCGGCAGTAAATCTGTCAGTTTTGCAGGAGGAACCAAACATCAAAATTCGGAGGTACGTCCACTTTGACCATCTGTTTTTTTGGATTAGAATTTCATTTTGAGGTGTTCAGAGTATTTACGTCTATATCATACTTTGTGATGCTCGTATATCAAAAATTAATCATTTAGTTGGTTTCATGTTCCACGTATCACTTGCACGTTAAATAGTAATGTTGTGGAACGAGTCATTTTGTATTAACATCTTTTTTGTAATGATGACTCCTTGCTGATAATTTATTAGTTTTTTGTTTTTAATTGAAGACAGACAGATGTTAGTCAGAAATTCCTACCCAAAACCATTTACATATTACAATAATAGATAGCTTTTTGTGGAATAAGAGAGGTTGTCAAAAAGAAATATTTTCAGTATGGTTTCAAATTTTACTTTGCTGTTTGTCCGGAATTTTATATCACTGTATAAGTGATCACAACTTACGGTTGCAGGATTGTGAAAACCCTCTTTGGGATACATAGGCGTAATTAATGTCATTTTTTTCTTCTGGTATTGTAACTATGTACATCCTCGTTCCATTTGAAGTGCAGTTGATTATTTACAACAAACGTCATGAGGGAGTAACTGTACTGTGAATCGGACAGATTGTTACACACTGAGCAGCAGGCAGGAATGACGGAAACCGTTTTAATATAAGTTTTTTACCAAATCCTTACTCACAAACGAAACAAAGCACACACACACACAGACACACAAACACACACACACAGACACATTCACGCAATCATACACACAGAACTCTCACACACATGACCGCTGTCTCTGGCTATTCAAGCCAGAATCTTTTGTTAAAGAAGGAGAAATCTCAACTATGAATAATTACCGGTGAGAGGAATTTATGGCATGAGACGTTGCACGAATTAAAAGTGCAATAAAGTAGCCATCTATTGTGTGGGGACAAACCGATGACACAGTGTGGCTCGGATGTCGAAGGGTTTACGGTTTGGAAGGCAATTAAAAGCACATGAAAGAATAAAAGTAAACAGCAAAACCATAATTCACATACATAAAATAAAATTTTGCTTGAATGGCTCCAGTTACGAATGAAATTTGATTCATTTATACTTGAGATTACGAACGGATCTGTTACGACACTCATAAGCGACGCAAGCCGACAGTTTTCATGAAACATCTACGTCCCCACACAATCAAAGCACCTGATGCTATCTGGGATACGACCGCAAAAGCCGATAAATATTCTGAACGCCGGAAACTGGGCACGGGCACATCACAGGGACGTCACAGCAAAGTATCACCATGTCGAACCGAGGAGGTATCAGTGCGATGAACCTAATGTTTTTGGCTATGTAAGATGGCAAATGTCTGCTGCAAGTTTGTGACGTAATGGCAATTCCCTTCTTTTTCTCTTAGGTGGCTATCGCACTCTGATTAAAATTTAAAATATATATTTTGGCTTCCAATAGCTAACAGCTATTTAGCCGACTAAACGTTAGGTGAAAGAAATGAAAGTCAACCATACCCTGATTACATACCAGCGATACAAATGTAACAACACTAACGATTAAACCACAAATTAATACATAAAAGAAAATATAGGAGCACTAGAAATACAACTGTTCAGAGCCTACATAAATGTACTTAAATGTAAGTAACAAACAAAAAGTGGACGATCAGTGTTGTAAACGAAAATGTAATGGTAGTTTGTTATGTTCTTGTTCTAGTCTCGACAACTTAAGAAGAACATCGGACGCTATTGTATTGACGAAGTTAAAATAAAAGACGTATTTGAAAGTGTGATGTAACCGTTTACTGTCAAGAAATATGAACTGAACATTTATGTGGAACAAAGCTATTTGCTTTTGAATCTGATTTTATTAGAAGAAGATTGATTTTCTTCAACACTGAGTTTTGCTGAAATTACTACGATTATTGGAGTTCGAAGTGAATCAGCTATCGATATTTAAAGGCAAGAGAAAAGACAGTATCCCAAATGTCAACTTCCGAGAAGTCACGAACGTTTATGAAACTGATATTAATCCTCTCTGGACTCCCAAGCTTTTATGAGTTAATTTAACCAGATGATTGAAGTAATTCAAATTTTTTGTGGTGCTTCCTCTGGAAAAGAAGTCTGAAACAGTCAACCTGAGATATCATGCGTACATGATTAAAAGTTTTCGTCAACTGGATGCTAGGTACGACGTCTACTGATTATGTCTTTCTAAGCAATGACGTCCAATAGGAAGCTTTTGACAATGTTGACTGGAATACTCTCTTTCAAATTCTGAAGGTGGCAGGGGTAAAATACAGGGAGCGAAAGGCTATTTACAATTTGTACAGAAACCAGATGGCAGTCATAAGATTCGAGGGGCATGAAAGGGTAGCAGTGGTTGGGAAAGGAGTGAGACAGGGTTGTAGCCTCTCCCCGATGTTATTCAATCTGTGTATTGAGCAAGCAGTAAAGGAAACAAAAGAATAATTTGGAGTAGGTATTAAAATTCATGGAAGTGAAACATGGACGATAAATAGTTTGGACAAGAAGAGAATACAAGCTTTCGAAATGTGGTGCTACAGAAGAATGCTGAAGATTTGATGGGTAGATCACATAACTGATGAGGAGGTATTGAATAGGATCGGGGAGAAGAGAAGTTTGTGGCACAACTTGACTAGAAGAAGAGATCGGTTGGTAGGACCTGTTTTGAGGCATCAAGGCATCACAAATTTAGCATTGGAGGGCACCTTGGAGGGTAAAAATCGTAGAGGGAGACCAAGAGATGAATACACTAAGCAGATTCAGAAGGATGTAGGTTGCAGTAGGTACTGGGAGATGAAGAAGCTTGCACAGGATAGAGTAGCATGGAGAGCTGCATCAAACCAGTCTCAGGACTGAACACAACAACAACAACAAAGGGGAATATGGACCTCAACTGGTGAGCCAAAGATTATTGAACAGCATATCCTCCATCGCTGTCTAGTTTTTCGCACAAATAGTTTTCAGGCTCCCTGTAAACGTCTGCGGTATCCAAAAATAACCCAACACCACCAAACATTTAGGCATACAAGATTAAATTTAACAAGCCAACTGTTTTTTTGTTGTTGATAAAATGGAGGCTTTCACGATCGGATGACACTGACACAGGGTGTATAAGGTCGTCGTCCGCGAGGCTCTTCGGTTCCTAAAGTTTCGTACTGAACTGCGATGGATGTTTTCAGAGGCGTTGCTCCTCCGGTGAGTCTTGGTGACTAAAGGATCTTTCGCATGGATTAACTCTGCTTACCACGTGTAACTAAGGCCACACCCCCTTTTTCTACAGTATATATGTTGTTCTAAGATATCCGACCCGTCAGTCGGCATGATTCAAAAAAGGAGAAGAAACGGCTCTGAAGATACAAAATTTTGAGAAAAATAGTCCTCAGTCGCAAACACAATTAATTTGTGACCTAGGTTGCGGTGTCGCAAGGGACACCTTCTTCGGAAAAAATTAAAACTAAATGTTACAGCATAACGTACCAAAAAGTACGAAAGCTGCGGTCATACCTGACAGCGTCAGATAGTCAGAATTAAAATAAAATGCAACAGAGGTGCAAGCCACTAGGGGCTGCCATGTGTCCTCTGCTACAGTCAGCACAAAACTAAGGGCTATATGTTTCAAAATTTTCTATTATACAATAGTCGCTGATTGACAGCCATGTTAAAAACCTCAAGGCTCTGACGATGTCGAGCACAGTTCTGGACCAAGACTTTCGTGGATCACGATCTTATACACGGAAAGGTTGGCCAGCAGCAATATACATTTTATACCCGCAACCGATAATCACCTGTGTTTACTGGATCGTATTTGTTTTTATTACTGTATGCATTCCGCCGTCAAAGTTATCCATATTATTTGCCATCCACTCTGTAGGTGAAGGACCGGAAGTACAGTATTCGTTAAGTTATTTTCCCCAAACGACACTTTGCCATTCAACTGTGGAGATCAGTCCAGAACACATCTTGAAACGTCCCCTCAGAATAATTAATTAATTACTGTGCTGATAAACCTCTTACATTATTTGATTTTCAAATAGCTGAGCAGAACTGAACGTACTCAGACATTTCGCTCTTTACCTATTCTGATCAACACTAAACTGACACACAATATTTTTAGCGCAACGCAATCTGACTTTCAATAATCCCTGCAAAAGAAAGCCCCTGACTAACATTAACTTATACCTTTCACAAATCATTTACCTCACAAAAATCTTCATTACTCGAACTACTGCAATACAGCGAGCGCCAATACTGCCAGCTAAATAAAAGATTCTAACTGCTGAAGGCACTAACTACTGATAGGCATAGTTAGCAAATGAAAGATTTTGATAGAGAACAAACAATGTATTTACCTTAATAGTGTTCTAAAATCATAATATACATAGCAGTTCATGACATCGAGTCTTACAAATTTACTGTCTCTGATGGACACAGGTCCAGATCATCCTCTCTCAAAACTCTACCATCTCCCTCTCCACATCCACCACTGCTGGCGGCTCACCCCCAACTGCGCAACGCTACGCGCTGTTAACAGCCAACAGACCAACACAACAATGGCGAATATTCCAACAATGCAAACCAGCTACAGACTGCACACAGCACAGTCAGTGATTTTCATATAGAGCGCTACACGGCGTTACCAATATAGAGATCTAAACAGGCTACTTAAAATCTAAGGTGACAAATTAAATAAAACTATGCCCTTATTGTAGGGGAAATAAAATTGTCTGTCGTTGCTGTAAGATACTGCGTAAAAGGTATCGCTTTAGAGGTGTAATCTTTCTACATGTGCATTCAGTCTATTGTCCAAATCTATGTCTATGACACTCAGCCGAATTGACGGTGACGGTGAGGGATGGAAATGTCTGAGGTGATTTTCCACGCACACACGTACACACACACTCCCTCTCTCCATGCTCCCTCCCCTCTTCCACTCGGCAGTGGGGACGTTTCTGTCAGGTCGCAAAGCCCTCGCTGTACGGGGAGCCCGAGACCTGTCACCGCGCGTCACTCTCCTTTTGAAGGTTTTAATTAAAAACGTCCGCCGCCGTGCCCCCTTTACCGGCAAACAATGTATTGAATCCATCGGCCGAGTATAGCCTCTCCCGCCCCTCGCCCCTCCCTCTCCGAACACCACCACCCACTGCTGCCGTCACCTACTCCGGCGAAATTTCTGTCAACATTTTAATGAATAATTCGCAGGTATTGTGAATGGACGCACCCCCTGCCTGACAGGCCCGAAACAAAAACCCTAATATCGCAGGAATGTGACTTTTTTTTACGGTGCTCTGTATCTACAAGATTACTCGAATCTGAGCCTCTCACCTGATAAAATTTTAATGAGACGCCGTAGCGACATTGCAGTGATCTACCTCATTTGATAGGTATTTAAGGGCCACAGTTAATTCCCTGAATTTCAGAAATTACACTAATTGTAACAGTCTGTCATACGTGTTCCGCTGGTTGTCGTGCTTAGGCAGATTCATGTTGTAACCTCCCCACAGTAAAATAATATAAATAATATTCACATTTAGTGTAACCTCCCAACAGAAAAGTTCTGAAACCTCCCAACAGTACAAAATGTAACTATAACATTGGCATTTAGCGTAACCTATCAATAATATAATGGACTAATCTCTCGATTAAAAAAATTGTGACTCACTTACAACCTTTCAATAATTGACTGTGAATTTAAACTGGTAAATTTTGGACGTCAGCAGTGCTGTGTCATGGCCCTGAAAGATCATTCAGAATCAATAGAAAATTCTTACCTCATTTAGGTCGCCGAATAACGCGTATATATCTGCTCCTATAAGAGATTTTTCTGGCACAAGCACAGTGCATTGCTGGCCGATAGATTTGTCATGTACAAAAAGAAACAACTAATTTTTCTTTGCAATAATCAGGGTGACCAAGGATTGGAGAAATTAGTAAAATCTTTAAATTGAGTTGAATGATTGTCGGAAGTTAATTTTTATAAAAAAGTTTATTATTAAGAGATTTCTTTTTAAAAGCATTTACATGGGACTTTATATAACAATACTACATATGCGCGATGCTGCTTTTACCTTATACTACAACGCTCAGGCTCAGCCATCGCTCCACACGACCGGCCCAGCCAGCACGACACACCATACTGCTAGCTACTTCTACTCCTACTGCCACAGAGTTCCTACTGCAGTCAACACTGCTCTCTGGTCTGAGATTCTCTTATAGCTTACATATCGCAGGCAGCAATCCATCGAAATTACGTCTGCTCGAGTGCGCTAGCAACAAATTCTTTAATCATGGACCTCTTACAATGTTATTTTGACTTTGCGACCGTATGCCATCTTGTCGTGGCAGTCATAATATACCTAAGAGAAATAGTGTGTTCTGTTTATCTGTGAATAGTGCACACGTTTTTTTGTTGTCGTACCGAATAATTATAGTTACAGCGCTGAAACTCACAGAGATGCAATGTGGGTTATAGTTATCGTATGGCAGTGAAACTTTCCTGATACTGTAGTGCGTAAATGCTGAACCGATTGATGCTAGGAAAAATAGTTCCAAGTTTGGTAGCCAGTTGGAAATCTGGCGCTGTGAATACAAGGAAGATGGATTAGGAACAGGACACAGGAAGAAAAGATGAAACAAGCGTTTCGTTTTATTAATAACGTCTGCTTCCTCTTGTCAAGTAAGTTAAAACATATATATATATATATATATATATATATATATATATATATATATATATATATATATATATATATATATATATATATATATATATATATGAGCTTTGCGACAACTGCTCGAAAGTAACGTGTTCTTAAAATAGCGTAAAACCTCTAATTTATTTTATAAGCATAACATGAAGCCGTTGGAGCAATAACATACATGGCACAATTTGCAACAAAAAAATTCACCCATAAAGTAAGTTATAATGCCCCTACTATATCTATAGACATAACTTCTTCCAAATCAAAATCACAAGTGTCACTAACGTATCGAATGTATAATGCTTTCGTTTTAGATACTTGAAAATGGCCTAAGACCTCATCTGTACAATCGTACACGAAATAAAGAGAATGGCAGCTGAAGGCATCACGAAATCATTCGAAAAACAATATGTCAGTAGAGTGAATTTCAGTACCAAAGGCGCTGCTTAGAGGTAATTTCAGATCACGGTCTTTTGTCGTTCTGGACCTCATTACAAGTTTTTCACTACATTTATAGCATAGCACAAGTGCATCTATGTGTGTGTGTGGTAGATTAGTTAATGGTTTTGCTTATACTGTCAGTTTGCTTATAGAGATCCAGCAAACTATATCGCATCTTCATGATACAGCTCCTTTAGACTGCCATCCCCAACCTCAAAAGATTGTGCAATGCCATTACCACTGAAATAATTCCGTATCAAGCTAATAAAAGGTTTTCATCTAGAAGAGATTTTTCCTTTAAACCCTCAGCTCTAGGGCGTGACTGGGAACTCACATAGCAGTGGTTTCAATGTACTAACACCAGTGGATCACTGCCAATAGCTGTTTTGCTATTTGTCCCTTAATCAAGCAAGTTTCCTTGCACCAAGCTTAGCAGGAAAATGTTGCTGAGCAGCAATGACCGATAGACATGAATATACTCCACAAAAAGACCCTGACTTTAAATTCATTTTTATAGAGCAATTGTTAAATGTTATTACTTAACTATTTACAAAGGGGAAGAACGATTTACTTACATCAATGTGATTCAGTTTCCTTTTCTTTCTATAACTGTTGCCATAAACCTCTTTTCATATAGGACCACATGCACACATGCACGTCCCGGACCTGTAGCCCCAGAATATCGACTGTTTCACTTGATCCACTGCAAGAAAATACTACATCTTATAGTAAAAATAAGAATCGTAGTGTATCATACACCAGTGTGTCTCAACGTTTATGTGTAGTTATTTCTTGATAGTGCTTGTGCACTTCTGCACGTATTTAATTCATGCTCTGATCTGTACTTAGTCACATTTCCTCACTTTTCGATTAATTTTCCGTTATGAAAAACACAAAGGTCTATCATAAATAATAAATTATTCCCATAAGAAAACAATTACTTGATACTCCACTAAAATATCTAACTACTATTTACAAATATACAGTTTTCTATGTGAATGTTCGTTCGCAGAAGAAATTCTCATTCTTTCAAGAGTAATATACAATAAAGCACTCATCATGTGAGTCCACAAGTGAGAGTTTATTAAGTTCTATCTTTCAATAGTTTTTACTTTCCTTACTGTAAATACTGGAAGTCTTGGAGTTAGTAAAGTCCCTTAACGTTACTGGTTCCGGGGTACACAAGCAAGAATGCTCCATCATGGGGTATTTCATATGGACCTATATAAAAAATTTATCACTTTTTATTCTATCCTTTCTATTCAGTAGGTTAAGACTAAATGAAGGAGTACATCCCTTTACAGTCCCTCTAATGACGAAAGTTCTATTACTTATAGAATAGGGAAGGAAGTAGGGTTAAAGTTATTTATCGGTATGACATTCAGGAGACATTTAAATGTCAGGTTAAACCGGATCGTTCGTCAATGACTGTTTCATATATCAGCAACACACACTTTAATTTCTTAGACCAAGAATCAGTTAAATATGTAGGATCTGTTGCTTTTCGGTTTACCTGCTCCTTGATAGAAGGAGAAACTATTTCAGGTAGCTGTGAATCTACATCAAACATTCAAATACTTCTAATCTGAACTTTCACCCCCTGGCAACGTGTACCGTTGGTTTCTGTAGTCTTTAGCAATTCTGCAAACACCTTTACGCCATAAATATTCAAGTAGGACGCTTCATCTGAAAGGTCGATCACTGATTCCCTTTCACGGAGAAGCTCCATCCCCAACTGCAACCACTACAAAAAAAAATAACTATTTAGAATGTGCATAATTATCTCTACATCTCTGCATTTCAAACTGCACGAGAAAAACTTGCCCTTGTTGATTCTCAAAATTATCCATCCTATCTGAAGGCAGTTGGACACCTTGGGCAGTGAATATTGCGATTGTTAGTCCCACTAACTTCTTCGGTTGAAGTCTGCCTTCAGAATTCCTTGCATGCGATCTCTTTAGAACCGATATCTCACCAGTTTACTCTTTTCCCAATTTAGTTCGTCTGTCAGGAAGAGCGGTAAGATCAGACACAAGACATCCTGCTTCTGCCCGGTCTCTGCTGCCATAGCTTTCTGGTCCTTCGCTATATCTCCCGGATTTTTTCTATTTCGGTCACTGAGACAAATCTCTTTAATAATTAGCCCATCACATCTGCCGTTTGTACTTCCCACATATTAGTATCTCCAACTTCCGTTTCGACACAGCATGGTAATACACATTTCACAAGACACCCAGCAAACGTGATGTCATTTTGATGTCACACTCGATATAGATAACCGCAGGAATTGTAATTGACTTTCATTATCTTCAGATGCGATCTCCCTCCGCGTGGCTAAAAGCTCAGATATGTCGTCAAGCGACAGAAATTTACCAACCGCAAGTGTCACTGGTTAGAATAAAATGTATTGAGATTAACGTTACCCGTGAAATATCTGTGACGAGAATGAACATAAATGTCATTGCTAATCGTTTCACTCGCAGCGATTTTCGCCGTCCTCTTAGCTTCCTGGCTAACCACACCCTAGGAAATTATCACAAATTCGGAAATTACCAGCGAGATATTTGTGGAAAGATAGAACATGAATGTTACTGCTCTTCCTTTCACTTGCAGCAAATAAAGCTGTTCTCTTAAGATCCTTCCTATCCACACACTCGTACCTATTACACCTGGAGTCACCGGCCGGAGTGGCCGAGCGGTTCTAGGCGCTACAGCTTGGAAACGCGTGACCGCTACGGTCGCACGTTCGAATCCTGCCTAGGGCATGGATGTGTGTGATGTCCTTAGGTTAATTAGGTTTAAGTAGTTATAAGTTCTAGGGGACCTCAGAAGTTAAGTCCCATAGTGGTCAGAGCTATTTTTGAACACGAGGAGTCACTCAGCTGATCTTTGTCTCGTGTCTCTGTTATTGTAGTATTTCTTGAACGCCATTGTAGATGTGTTTTTAACTGAGATTTAATGAGAATGAGATGTGTTTGTTATACGTTTTCAGCATGCCGTACCTTGAAACGGCATATAGCAAATTATAACACGAAACAGCTAATTATGGCGCATGCCACATCGGTTGTCAATATTGAATCATCATCATCATCATTTAAGGCTGATTATGCCTTTCAGCATTCAGTCTGGAGCATATCCCCCTTATAAAATTCCCCCACGTTCCCCTATTCAGTGCTAACATTGGTGCCTCTTCTGATGTTAAACCTATTACTTCAAAATCATTCTTAACCGAATCCAGGTACCTTCTCCTTGGTCTGCCCCGACTCCTCCAATCCTCTACTGCTGAACCCATGAGTCTCTTGGGTAACCTTGCTTCTCCCATACGTGTAACATGACCCCACCATCTAAGCCTGTTCGCCCTGACTGCTTCACCTATAGAGTTCATTCCCAGTTTTTCTTTGATTTCCTCATTGTGGACACCCTCCTGCCATTGTGCGTATCTACTAGTACCTGCAATCATCCTAGCTACTTTCATATCCGTAACCTCAACCTTGTTGATAAGGTAACCTGAATCCACCCCGCTTTCGCTCCCATACAACAAAGTTGGTCGAAAGATTGAACGGTGCACAGATGACTTAGTCTTGGTACTGACTTCCTTCTTGCAGAAGAGAGTAGATCGTAGCTGAGCGCTCACTGCATTGGCTTTGCTACACCTTGCTTCCAGTTGTTTCACTATGTTGCCATCCTGTGAGAATATGCATCCTAAGTACTTGAAACCGTCCACCTGTTCTCACTTTGTTCCCCCTATTTGGCACTCCATCCGTTTATATTTCTTTCCCACTGACATTACTTTCGTTTTGGAGATGCTAATCTTCATACCATAGTCCTTACATTTCTGATCTAGCTATGAAATATTACTTTGCAAACTTTCAATGGAATCTGCCATCACAACTAAGTCATCCGCATATGCAAGACTGCTTATTTTGTGTTGTCATATCATAATCTCACCCAGCCAGTCTATTGTTTTCAACATATGATCCATAAATAATATGAACAATAGTGGATACAGGTTGCAGCCTTGTCTTATACCTGAAACTACTCTGAACCATGAACACAATTTACCGTCAACTCTAACTGCTGCCTGACTATCCATGTAAAGACCTTTAATTGCTTGCAAAAGTTTGCCTCCTATTCCATAATCTCGTAGAACAGACAATAACTTCCTCTTAGGAACCCGGTCATATGCCTTTTCTAGATCTACAAAGCATAGATACAATTCCCTGTTCCACTTATTACATTTCTCCATTATTTGCCGTAAGCTACAGATCTGGTTCTGACAACCTCTAAGAGGCCTAAACCCACACTGATTTTCATCCAATTGGTCTTCAACTAATACTCGCACTTTCCTTTCAACAATACCTGAGAAGAGTTTACCCACAACGCTAATTAAAGAGATACCTCTGTAGTTGTTACAATCTTTTCTGTTTCCATGTTTAAAGATTTGTGTGATTACTGCTTTTGTCCAGTCTGATGGAACCTGTCCCGACTCCCAGGCCATTTCAATTATCCTGTGTAGCCTTTCAAGACCTGCCATTCCACTGTATTTGATGAGTTCCGACTTAATTTCATCCACCCCAGTTGCTTTATTGCACTGCAATCTATTGACCATTTTCTCCACTTCCTCAAATGTGATCCTATTACCATCATCATTCCTATCCCATTCTACCTCGAAATCTGAAACATTATTGATCGTAGTTTCACCTACATTGAGCAGCTCTTCAAATTATTCCCTCCATCTGCCCAAGGCATCCACAGGATTCACCAGTACTTTTCCTGACCTGTCCAAAATACTTGTCATTTCCTTCTTTCGTCCCTTTCGAAGACTGCTAATTACACTCCAGAATGGTTTTCCAGCAGCTTGACCCATAGTCTCCAACCTGTTTCCAAAGCCTTCCCAAGATATCTTCTTGGATGCTGCAGTTATCTGTTTGGCTTTGTTTCTTTCTTCAACATAACTTTCTCTGTCTACCTGAGTTCTAGTATGTAGCCATTTTTGATATGCCTTCTTTTTCCTTTTACAGGCTGCCTTGACTGTGTCATTCCACTAAGCTGTTTGCTTCATCCTACTTTTACACACTACTATTCCAAGACATTCTTTACCCACTTCTAGTTCTGTGCTCCTGTACCTTGTCCATTCCTTTTCCAATGACTGTAATTGACTACATTAAACTAACTGGTACCTTTCTGAGATCGCTGTTATGTACTTGAGCCTGATTTCCTTATCCTGATGTTTCTCTACTCTTATCCTCCTACATATGGACCTGACCTCCTGCCCTTTCGGCCTCACAATCCCAATTTCACTGCAGATTAAATAATGATCAGTGTCATCAAAGAATCCCCCGAATACACGTGTGTCCCTCACAGCCTTTCTGAATTCCTGATCTGTTATTATATAGTCAATGACAGATCTCGTTCCCCTGCCTTCCCAAGTATACCGGTGAATGTTCTTATGTTTAAAAAAGGAGTTTGTGATTACTAAACCCATACTGGCGCAGAAATCCAAGTGTTGTTTCCCGTTCCTGTTGGCCTCCATATCCTCTCCAAATTTACTCATAACCTTTTCATACCCTTCTGTTTGATTTCCAATCCTGGCATTAAAATCCCCCATGACCAGAACACTGTCCTTGTCCTTTTCTCTAACAATTACATCACTCAGTGCCTCATAAAAACTATCCATCTTATCTTGATCTGTCCCTTCACAATGCGAATATACTGACACAATCCTAATTTTCTTGCTAGACACTGTTATATCTATCCTCACCAGTCGTTCGTTTACATACCTTATTGCAACTACGCTGGGTTCCATTTCTTTCCTGATGAAAAGCCCTACCCCCCACTGTGCTATTCCTGCTTTGACTCCTGACAGGTAGACCTTGTATTATCCCACTTCCTCTTCTTTCTCACCCCTTACCCGAATGTCACTAACAGGTAAAACCTCCAGCCCCATCTTACTTGCAGCCTCTGCCAGCTCTACCTTCCTCCCAGAGTAGCCCCTATTGATATTAATAGGTCCCCATCTCATTACCATTTGTTTGCCAAGTCGTATCTTAGGAGTCCCTGGTTTGTCAATATTGAATATGACGACAAAATAACATCACGTTTCCTGGACGTCTTGTGGAATGAGTGTTACCTGACGTCAAATCTCTGTCCTGTGTTCCATGGCTATCTGTCTCGCAATCTTTATCGTAACGCCGAACTAGTGAAGAACATTAAAACAGAACTAATCGCAATACCAAAATATTTAACGTAGGAATCTATTGGCCAATCTTTACAATTGCAGAAATGCTAATGACGTCACAATTGGGTAACATACAAAATGCCTAGTGCCTAATGTTGCAGAGCGGCTGATTTCACACGCAACTTACGTCCAGTTATGAACGGTCGCAGAGATATTTCTTTAATTCTTATTTGAACATCAATAACTGCACCCTGAGCTGTTCTAATCCCTCAAAAACAAGAAGCAAGAGGGTTAATGAAAAATACATAACAACTGACTTTATAATGCTCCACCGACTATCGACAATCCTTTCTCCGTCACTCGGTGTACCACAGTGTTTTGTATTAGTTATCTTTTATTTTGTCTCTCCGCTTGGTAGAACATGAAACATAAGAAACATACACATTTGGTTATAACATTACGTTAACATAATTCTGTCATCGCGAGTCAGTTTATAGTCGGATTGTGTACAAATACTCGTTATATCAAAACAGGTAATATTATTCCCGCGCGCCATATCTGGTGGCACGCGGCTAATTAGGAATACAATACATCAGAACATGAATTACAAATAAAAATAATTTTTGATGTAAATGGGTAGGACAGCAGGTTCTTCTTTCACCGCAATTAATATGAGCTTCATATTGTTGTGTCGTGTCACAGCGTTTCATATTAAGTTCAAATTCGATTATAAAACATTAACTCTGAAACAGTGTTAGAAATATGTCAAGTACCCTAAATTAATTCTTTTGCTAATATTCCCTGAATTGAAAGGGACTGATGAGGACACGTATGCTACCTCATATTTCTATAATTAAACCATTTTATGTCAGTAGGCTATACAGATATCTTCCCCTAAGTCGGCTGTACTTCTTATAAAACTACAGATGACTGGGGTTTTACAATGGCTGTAATTACTTTTGTTTATGTTGTCTTCAGTCCTGAGACTGGTTTGATGCAGCTCTCCATGCTACTCTATCCTGTGCAAGCTGCTTCATCTCCCAGTACCTACTGCAACCTACATCCTTCTGAATCTGCTTAGTGTACTCATCTCTCGGTCTCCCTCTACGATTTTTACCCTCCACGCTGCCCTCCAATGCTAAATTTGTGATCCCTTGATGCCTCAAAACATGTCCTACCAACCGATCCCTTCTTCTAGTCAAGTTGTGCCACAAACTTCTCTTCTCCCCAATCCTATTCAATACCTCCTCATTAGTTACGTGATCTATCCACCTTATCTTCAGTATTCTTCTGTAGCACCACATTTCGAAAGCTTCTATTCTCTTCTTGTCCAAACTAGTTGTCGTCCATGTTTCACTTCCATGCATGGCTACACTCCAAACAAATACTTTCAGAAATGGCTTCCTGATACATAAATCTATATTCGATGTTAACAAATTTCTCTTCTTCAGAAACGCTTTCCTTGCCATTGCCAGTCTACATTTTATATCCTTTATTTATTACTTTTATAATATTCTTAAATGTCAAGCGAGGCATAAGAGTTCTGGCAAGAAACAATATTACGCACATACGACTTCTCTGAATCGTTACGTAATCATTGGTCAATACCAGAGGTAAGAAATAAGCATCTTAGAACTAAAACAGAATTTTACTCGCCAACGAAGTTCCTCCCTGAAAGAATTACAGTGCTATCGGAGTTAATGCTCCGTGTATATTTGTCAAAGCTCTTTGCTATTGCTAAAGACCAACAAAACGCTTTTGATGTACGTCCACTCAGACTAACCCTGGACATAACCATGGACTGGGTGACTACTGTCGGTCTCTCTGTGTTCGACTCCAGGGCCAGGTAGATACGCCATCGGCACGTTCCCTACCTTTTGTCGGAACATTAGGTGCTTTGCAGACAAAGATTTACATTGGAACATTTGCCTGGAAAGGGTCCATAATTATGTTACAATGATTCCAAACTGGCTCACATGTTCACACCTCACGCTAACACTGCTTTTTAAATATATGCTACTCCTAATGATTCTTAAACATTAGTGCTCTTCGGCCGCTTATCTACTTACTGTGCCGCTACGTGATATGGTCACTTCATTAACAAAAATGTTTCCTCTTCACTAGATACATCGTCTATTCATTTGTGAGGTGAATACTCGAGATGAAGCACGAGCCTGGGTGGTAACGTGCACAGACATGATCATGAAAAAAGAATAATTTTTGACTGCTAAGATCATTAAAATCATTTATTTGTGTAGGCGGTTTCGGCAATTGTCAGCTGATTCCTTGGGATCTGAAAAAGATAGGAACGAAAATACTAGTTTGCAGCAAGTAGCATAAGAGAACACGTAATTGTATCCAAGATTCATAATGCATGGAACAACAACATACGTATGTTTACAACGTTACACAATCTCCTCCATTAGTACAGTGAGTTGTGCCATACAGTCTATGTCCACGTTTGTTTCTTGTGATATACACTACTGGACAATACAATTGCCACACTACGAAGATGACGTGCTGCAGACGCGAAATTTAACCGACAGGAAGAAGATGCTGTGATATGCAAATGATTAGCTTTCCAGAGAATTCACACAAGGCTGGCGCCGATGGCGACACCTACAAAGTGCTGACATGACGAACTTTTCCAACCCATTTCTCATACACAAACAGCAGTTGACGGGCGTTGCCTGGTGAAACGTTGTTGTGATGCCTCGTGTAAGGAGAAGAAATGCGTACCATCACGTTTCCGACTTTGATGAACGCCGGATTGTGACCTATCGCGATTGCGGTTTATCGTATCGCGACATTGCACTCGCGTTGGTGATCCAATGGCTGTTAGCAGAATATGGAATCGGTGGGTTCAGGAGGGGAATACGGAACGCCGTGCAGGATCCCAACGGCCTCGTATCACTAGCAGTCGAGATGACAGGCATCTTATCCGCATGGCTGTAACGGATCGTCCAGCCACGTCTCGACACCTGAGTCAACAGGTGGGGACGTTTGCAAGACAACAACCATCTGCACGAACAGTTCGACGACGTTTGCAGCAGCATGGACTATCAGCTCGGAGTCCATGTCTGCGGTTACTCTTGACGCTGCATCACAACGGGAGCGCCTGCGATGGTGTACTCAACGACGAACCTAGGTGCACGAATGGCAAAACGCCTATTTTTTGGGATGAATCCAGGTTCTGTTTACAGCATCTTGATGGTCGCATCCGTGTTTTGCGACTTCGCGGTGAACGCACATTGGAAGTGTGTATTCGTCATCGCCATACTGGCGTACCACCCGGTGTGATGGTATGGGGTGCCATTGGTTACATGTCTCGGTCACCTCTTGCTTGCATTGACGGCACTTTGAACAATGGACCTTACATTTCGCATGTTGTACTAGCCGTGGCTCTACCCTTCATTCGGTCCCTGCGAAACCCCACATTACAGCAGGATAGTCCACCACCTTATGTTCAGGTCATGTACGGGCCTTTCTGGATACAGAAAATGTTCGACTGGTGCCCTGTGCAGAACCAGATATCTCACCAATTGAAAACGTCTGGTCAATGGTGGCCGAGCAACTGGCTCGTCACAATACGCCAATCAGCTATACCTGTACACGCCATACGAGCTCTCTTTGACTCAATGCCCAGATGTATGAAGGTCGTTATTACGGCCGGAGGTGGTTGTTTTGGGTACTGGTTTCTCAGGATCTATTCACCAAAACTGTGTGAAAATGTAACCACATGTCAGTTGTAGCACAATATATTTGTCCAATGAATACCCGTTTATCATCTACATTTCTTCTCGGTGTAGCAATTTTAATGACCAATAGCGGAGCATAACAGAACACGTAATTGTATCTAAGATTCATAATGCATGGAATAACAACATACGTATGTTTACATCATTACACAATCTCCTCTATTAGTACAGTAAATTGTGCCATACAGTGTATGTCTACGTTGGTATCTTGTGATATACTAGTGTTTGGGACCTCAATTGTAAAATAAAAACTACATATGTACATGTTATTGTGCCGATTATAAGCGCTCAGATTCATCACCGCTTTGCAACTAACAGAGCCCAGTGTAAATATTCTTAGTGATACTTAAGTATATCATATGGAGCAGTGGTAGTACGAATCGAAGTTATTCTTGTGTCGTCTCTTTGTCACTGTAGCCTTGTAGCATGGGAAACAAGGAGAGTTTGTTGTTGGTGGGCGGCATCCTCTTTCTGTAATACAACTGCACTCATTAATAGGGTTCTTTATTTATAAGAACAGAAAATAATCTTACTCAAGATACTTCAGGTGCTGTGGTACAAGCTCATCCGTAATAGACCACATTAGCCTCACTGCTGGTGAAGCACAAAGTCCGTTATGTACACTACAGTGGCCGCTAGGTACTGACCGACTCTGAGCTAGAGGCTAAGCTAACTGCGATTGCGACTCCAAGTGGGCTGCGACTGACCTACTGACCCACTGGATGACAGACACCAGTTGACTGGGCCCTTTGTTCCGCGGCATTCATCTAAATACTGGCGGTCGAGAGGGCGTTGTCGGCGAGTTGTCTGCGAGGCTGCTTTTGGCCTTTCTTCTGATAGGCGCGATGCTTGCGCCTTATATCGACCCACTCTCAACGTCTTTGCCACCTGGTGTGCTGGCGATGGCTTGCGCCAACACAGTGATTATCTCACATTAGATTAAGACATGGATCAACTATTCTGTCTAATTACGTATGGATAAATTATTATCATATCAGCCACGTCAGTGTCTACAGTAAAAAACATAAACTTCCTAGAAAGTCAAATTGCGATGGGGCAGTAAATAAAGCAGAAGTGTGGTTGCAGAGAGTTCACACGAATGTGCGTATATAAATTTTGGTTAAAAAATGCTATTGCAAATTTTGGCTGTCACGTAAGTCTCAGGGGATTATTTCCACACTTGGTTCATTAGCACACTTCCACACCCGCGCATTTGTTATTGTTTTTGAATTAATTATTCACTCAGACATAAATACAGTTTACGCTAGGGAACAACAATTGGGCGATTATTGTACTAAAATCAGATTTTCACGACACAGTTCAATGACTATTTATTGGCGTTGTTCTTTCCTTTCACACAATGAAATTAGCACTGGTGAGACGGTGTTCAGTTTTACTTTACTAATAATTTGACTCCGAGCCCCAGTAGTAGCAATGTAGATTGCTATAAAGGAATCAGTTCGAACAGAACCACAAGTCCCACTGTCCCCTTTGTTCTAGCAATTTTGGCGAGAAATCACAGATCGCCAAATGTTCGCTTACGCCGATGTATATCTCGTAATTTGCACTCACACAAGTGATGGTAGCACTTCCAGTTACCAAATACACTCCTGGAAATGGAAAAAAGAACACATTGACACCGGTGTGTCAGACCCACCATACCTGCTCCGGACACTGCGAGAGGGCTGTACAAGCAATGATCACACGCACGGCACAGCGGACACACCAGGAACCGCGGTGTTGGCTGTCGAATGGCGCTAGCTGCGCAGCATTTATGCACCGCCGCCGTCAGTGTCAGCCAGTTTGCCGTGGCATACGGAGCTCCATCGCAGTCTTTAACACTGGTAGCATGCCACGACAGCGTGGACGTGAACCGTATGTGCAGTTGACGGACTTTGAGCGAGGGCGTATAGTGGGCATGAGGGAGGCCGGGTGGACGTACCGCCGAACTGCTCAACACGTGGGGCGTGAAGTCTCCACAGTACATCGATGTTGTCCTCAGTGGTCGGCGGAAGGTGCACTTGCCCGTCGACCTGGGACCGGACCGCAACGACGCACGGATGCACCCCAAGACCGTAGGATCCTACGCAGTGCCGTAGGGGACCGCACCGCCACTTCCCAGCAAATTAGGGACACTGTTGCTCCTGGGGTATCGGCGAGGACCATTCGCAACCGTCTCCATGAAGCTGGGCTACGGTCCCGCACACCGTTAGGCCGTCTTCCGCTCACGCCCCAACATCGTGCAGCCCGCCTCCAGTGGTGTCGCGACAGGCGTGAATGGAGGGACGAATGGAGACGTGTCGTCTACAGCGATGAGAGTCGCTTCTGCCTTGGTGCCAATGATGGTCGCATGCGTGTTTGGCGCCGTGCAGGTGAGCGCCACAATCAGGACTGCATACGACCGAGGCACACAGGGCCAACACCCGGCATCATGGTGTGGGGAGCGATCTCCTACACTGGCCGTACACCTCTGGTGATCGTCGAGGGGACACTGAATAGTGCACGGTACATCCAAACCGTCATCGAACCCTTCGTTCTACCATTCCTAGACCGGCAAGGGAACTTGCTGTTCCAACAGGACAATGCACGTCCGCATGTATCCCGTGCCACCCAACGTGCTCTAGAAGGTATAGTCTACTACCCTGGCGAGCAAGATCTCCGGATCTGTCCCCCATTGAACATGTTTGGGACTGGATGAAGCGTCGTCTCACGCGGTCTGCACGTCCAGCACGAACGCTGGTCCAACTGAGGCGCCAGGTGGAAATGGCATGGCAAGCCGTTCCACAGGACTACATCCAGCATCTCTACGATCGTCTCCATGGGAGAATAGCAGCCTGCATTGCTGCGAAAGGTGGATATACACTGTACTAGTGCCGACATTGTGCATGCTCTGTTGCCTGTGTCTATGTGCATGTGGTTCTGTCAGTGTGATCATGTGATGTATCTGACCCCAGGAATGAGTCAATAAAGTGTCCCCTTCCTGTGACAATGAATTCACGGTGTTCTTATTTCATTTTCCAGGAGTGTATATACTTGCACTTTTGCACTGTTAAAACAATTTTCTTTGACGAAATAAGTCGGCTCGAAAAATTCTTACTCAAACGACCACATGAGCCTTCCTCGCGTGGGGCTTTCTCGCCACCCACCCACCAAAACGACTGACCAACGCCTGACCCCTGGCCAAGATGGCCGCTCGGTTATATAGGCTCGGACGTCAACCACCCTGCTTATTTAAGTACCAATCTCACCAGTTAAGGATACAAATTTTGATACATACATCCCTCGACAGGAATAAGCACAACATCGGAACCGCGCTAAAAAGGAGTACGCATTAGGAGTGATTTAAAATGGAATGATCATATAAAGTTGATCGTCGGTAAAGCAGATGCCAGACTGAGATTCATTGGAAGAATCCTAAGGAAATGCAATCCGACAACAAAGGAAGTAGGTTACAGTACACTTGTTCGCCCAATGCTTGAATACTGCTCAGCGGTGTGGGATCCGCACCAGGTAGGGTTGATAGAGGAGATAGAGAAGATCCAACGGAGAGCAGCGCGCTTCGTTACAGGATCATTTAGTAATTGCGAAAGCGTTACGGAGATGATAGATAAACTCCAGTGGAAGACTCTGCAGGAGAGACGCTCAGTAGCTCGGTACGGGCTTTTGTTAAAGTTTCGAGAACATACCTTCACCGAAGAGTCAAGCAGTATATTGCTCCCTCCTACGTATATCTCGCGAAGAGACCATGAGGATAAAATCAGAGAGATTAGAGCCCACACAGAAGCATACCGACAATCCTTCTTTCCACGTACAATAAGAGACTGGAATAGAAGGGAGAACCGATAGAGGTACTCAGGGTACCCTCCGCCACACACCGTCAGGTAGCTTGCGGAGTACGGATGTAGATGTAGATGTAGAAAAAGTACATCTTATCTACCATGTTACATTAATTTCTAGGATTATTCTATCGCCCGTAAATCAAGTTTTAGTTTTTGCAAAATTTCGCCACTTAGCGCAAATTGGTTTGTTGACAACTGCGCTGCAAAGTATTAACACAGAACTGCATATAGCACTGTTTTTAGACGTAATCTATAGCGATCTACACATTGCGCTGTTCAAAATCTTCATATCTATAATAATTAATCAATTATGGGCGATAAATGTTAATAATAATTTGCAAACAATGAAAACTATTGCAAGTTAGATGTAGAGCATAACTTAACGAGTTTAAAGTACGTGTGATGCCACTCAAAATATTATATAGTGCGGTTCCTTACGTCATGAATTTTCTATTGAATTTTATAAACAATTTCCCTCAAACTTTGTTTGTTGCTCTTTACTGGCTTAATTATTTATGAGCCTTAACAAATGATTGTGGCACCCGATCCGCTATTACAAACGTTTTTAATGAGTGCTCGCTTATCCCTGTAAGTTGTTATTTACTATTTTTACTAGTCTTTCAGTATTCGTGATATTAAGCGATTTTGAGATTACTATAATTTTTGCGTCTCGTGACTTGAAATAAGGATCGATCTTGCAGAAGGTGCATATTGCTGACGACAATCCACTGCTGCATCGCTCTTCACCGTAAGTTACATAGTTTTCTCGTAATCCGCGAAAAAGCAAACAATGCCCCAAGCTGCGGGCCACGTGGCTGACTGAGTCCATCCCACCGACCGTTGCAAGCCACGTGCTTCCGCGAATCACGCACCATGTAGCGCGTTCGCTCTCGACAATGCAATCCTTACATAACTAGAAATACAACATTCATACTACATTATCTATACATAAACACTTTTATATCAATTTACAAACTTTTTTATGAAAACGTTTTCTAAAAATTTTTGACAACTATTCACCAGTTCTTTTTTTTACGCCAAATCACAAACAATATGACAACCTATAATCAGTTAACAGCTCTCAATGTCTAATGGTATCTTACCTAATGGTATCATATACAGGCTGATTTTAATACATCTAGAAAGAGTAGGAGACCTACTGGCACAGATACGATATTTCATGAGAATACATGCAAAGTATGCAACAGATAGCCCCCGCACTGACTATGTCAGAGTCCTTTAGACACTTCGAGTTCACGGTATATATCTTAAAACTGTTCAGTTCCTGGGGAGCTTCATGTGCTGTCAAAGAAAAGTTAAACACGCAAAATACCTTAGAATTTTTTGTAATAATCACAGTCCCAAAGAACGTAGATGAGAACAACTGTTGTGATCCCATTGTTTTATGGGGCACCTGGAACATTTCGCATAACAGCTGTCAGTCCCAACCTCCTATACCTGAGCGTTTGACTGATAATATCGTTCTGGCTTAGATGAAACGTCCAACAGAAGCCTAAGACATCAATTCCTCAAAACTGCGTCTCGGATAATGGTTTAAAAGTCTATTCATAGATCAAAATTTTCATCTGCCTCCTACATATGGTTTCTGGTTGGTAGATATTTAAAGTTTACGAATACAAATCGTTACACGGAGTATTCCATTGCTCTAATTTTGCCTAACATCTTGCAATGCTTGTAACAAATTACAAGGAAAACGACGAAATATCGCGATAAGGTAGCTTCAGTGCATTTTCTGATAGTAAGTATTACAAACATTTGGCCTTGTAATCTCCGGCTAACTTTTAAATAATTCAATGATTGTTAATAACATTTCATTATGTCAGTTGTTGTGTAACGAAAAGCATTACGTAAGTTTCAGAAGAATACAAAACAACTGCTAGTACGTACATAGTTACAATCAAATCTTCTCTAAACGTGGATGGTGGCAGGAATTTTTTGCCCCTAGTGTCATTCTCATGTTGCTGTCACTGCACACGCTGCTGCCACGTGTTACTACGTTCAACAGCGGGTCAAATTGTTGTGTGGCGGCTCGCAAATATGCTATAACAGTTTGCTCCACTTCATGTTTTCATTCTATCGTTCAGCAAATATTTTCCCCACATCGACCTAGTCTTATTACATTGCAGGAGCAAATAAAGAACACAAACATATGGCCGATATAGTCGAACAGTCACGTAAGTGTATTAAAGGAATGCCGGTTTAATAATTCATGGTTACAAGATTATGGGACGAATTTTATCATATAGGCTAATGGAACAACTAGTCGAAGCTGAACTCGTGAAAGATCAGTTTGGGTCTCGGAGGAATATAAGAACACATGAGGTAATACTAACCCAACGGAATTTGTTAAAGAAAGGAACACTGTCTTTTAGATCCTTTGTCGATTTAGAGAAAACTTCCGCTAATTTTGCCTGAATTACACGAGTAGTTGTTGAAATTCTGAAATAATACATAGAGCGAAAGTTTATACATAACTTGTGCAGAAACCAGATTGTAGGTAGAAAAGTCTACGAACATGCAAGTGATGGAGTAGTTGAGAAGGGAGTGAGAAAAGGTTCTAGCCTATCAATATTATTCACTCTGGACGTTAAAGAAGGAGTAATGGATACCGTGTAAAAATGTGGAGGGTGAAAGTCCAAAGAGAAGAAAGAGATATACATTGTTGTTTACCAATGGCATTGAAATTGTCTCAGATAGGGCAACATACTTGTAGTAGCTGGCGAACGGAATAGATACACACCGTACATCACCGTATTTTGCGTTTTTTATGTTCATTTACAACCACATATCAAGACACAACTTATACCGTTCAGCAGCTGCTGCAAGTTTGTTTCCGTATCTGAGAGAATTTCAGTTCAATTGGCAAACAACAAAGTATATGTAACATCTCTTGTACTTTCACCCTCCACATTTTCACATGGTTTCCATTACTGCTCACTTAACAAGAGTAATGAAATATAGTTGAATTCAATCAAGTGATGCTGAGAGAACTGGATTAGGAAATCTGGCTGTGGTAACAGTGAATGGCGTTTGATATTTGGGCATAAATATAGTTGACAATGACCGAATAAGGAGCATATAAAACGCGGATTACCTGCAGTAAAAAAGTCTTTCTGGAAAAGAGGAATGTATTACTATAAATTTAAATTTAAGTACGCTACTGTCCATTAAAATTGCTACACCAAGAAGAAATGCAGATGATAAATGGGTATTCATTGGGCAAATATATTATACTAGAATTGACATGTGATTACATTTTCACACAATTTGGGTCCACAGATCCTGACAAATCAGTAACCAGAACAACCACCTCTGGCCGTAATAACGGCCTTGATACGCCTTTGCATTGAGTCAAACGGAGCTTGGATGGAGTGTAAAGGTACAGCTGCCCCTGCAGCTTCAACACGATACCACAGTTCATCAAGAGAAGTGATTGGCGTATTGTGAAGAGTCAGTTGCTCAGCCACCATTGACCAGACGTTTTCGATTGGTGAGAGGTCGGCAGAATGTGCTGGCCAGGGCAGGAGTCGAACATTTTCTGTATCTAAGAAGGCCCGTACAGGAGCTGCAATACGCGGTTGTGTATTATCCTGCTGAAATGTAGGGTTTCGCAGGGATCGAATGAAAGATACAGCCACGGGTCACAACGCATCTGAAATGTGAAGTCCACTGTTGAAAGTGCCGTCAATGGGAACAAGAAGTGGCCGAAATGTCTAAGCAATGGCACCTAATACCATCACTCCGGGTGATACGGCAGTATTGTGATGACGAATACACGCCTCCAATGTGCGTTCACTGCGATGTTACCAAACACGGATGCGACCATCATGATGCTGTAAACAGAACCTGAATTCGTTCGAAAAAAAGACGTTTTGCCATTAGTGCACCCAGGTTCGTCGATGAGTACACCATCGCAGGCGCTCCTGTCTGTGATGCAGCGTCAAGGGTATCCACAGCAATGGTCTCCGAGCTAATAGTCCATGCTGCTGCAAAACGTCGTCGAACTGTTCGTGCAAATGGTTGTTCTCTTGGAAACGTCCCCATATGTTGACTCAGGGATCGAGACGTGACTGCACGGACCGTTACAGCCATGCGGATAAGATGCCAGTCATCTCGACTGCTAGTTATACGAGGCCGTTGCGATCCAGCACGACGTTCTCTATTACCCTCCTGAACCCGTCGATTGCGTATTCTGCTAACCTTCATTGGATCTCGACCAACGCGAGCAGCAATGTCGCCATTTGATAAACCGCAAACGTTATAGTCTACAATCCGACCTTTATCAAAGTCGGTAACGTGATGGTAAGCATTTCTCCTCCTTCCACGAGGCATCACAACAATGTTTCACCTGCAACGCTGGTAAACTGCTATTTGTGTATTAGAAATCGGTTGGAAACTTTCCTCATGTGAGCACGTTGTAGTTGTCGCCACCGGCGCCGACCAAGTGTGAATGCTCTGGAAAGCTAATCATTTGCATATTACAGCATCTTCTTCCTTTCGGTTAAATTTCGCGTCTGTAGCACTTCATCTTCGTGGTGTAGCAATTTTAATGGCCAGTAGTGTATTAGGAAGTCTTTGGAGAGTTTGAGACTTACCACTCTTTGTACAAAGACCACAACAGTATCCCATTTGTGTTATGGAACTACATGTTGTGCCGATGGCGTCATCGCCACATGTCAGATGCCTTTGAATGCCGTGTGTCGCCCTCTGCCGACTGCCGCGAGGGGCAGCCGGAGCCAGATACGTGAGGGCGGTGGCAACCAGAGAGCGGGACGGAAAAGCCAGCCCCGGACTGCGTCAACCTGATACACGACGTGTTCCGGACAGAAGATGCCTTTGGGCGGTATCGGCGACACCGTGGGTAGTACCGATCATTAGCCTTAATGAGTTATAACGAGCTGTGGTGATTGGAACAGTCGTCGCCCAGGGATCTGAATACCAGGCGTGTTCTATGTGGTTCAGTGGTGGCGTATATTGTAATTTTTTTTATTTTTTGTAATGAGAACTACATTAATTTTCATAGGCTGAGCACATGTTATATTCAGTTCTGGTTGTAAAGTTTGGGTCTAGAAAATTATGCTTAGAACTGTTGTATTACGCCTACCTCCTCATCCCCAGCCCTTCGACTTAGTGCCCTGTACCAATGGGGGATGCAACACACCAGATAACTTTAAACTAAGAGTTTTAACAATTTACAAAAGCACACAAACTATGCACCCTCCGTAGGACGGCTGGAAATGGTACAAAACACTAACAATCAACCTTGCCACCGAAAGTGCAACTTGATTTTAACTTCTAAGGAAAGTCTTACGGTGAATGGGTGGCAACATTATATACTAAAATGATAATTTAAATAAAAGCCCATGAATATAATCTTATATAAAATTCTACAAGGTTGGCCAAACGATAGTTAACATTATCTACAGTACACAGATACCGCCTCTCAAGATCATAGGCAATAATATCAAAGTTTCCAAAGATCAAAACATATTTCAGGTATTAGGCCGTTACACACCAAACAATAAATTCGTTAACACACCACATCCGACAAACATGACAGAGGCAGCTACTAACGTACGGTAGATTGATAGGGAGATTACCGAACAACACTAACCGCAGGTTGCTCTAACCCACCCCCACTCCACAAGTGAAAAACGGACCACAGAATTTATAAACAACCACCTTCCCGCGGATGGACAAACGGAGAAGGATGGTGGGGCGACACCAAAGCAAAACGGCTGGTGACCTCAACAAGAAAACAAGTAGAATTTAACAATAGTAAATGAAACAAAATGTCACCAGTTTCTTAGCTTCTAATAAACTGTGATTTTTCGAGAAGATCTGGTGCAGCACCCCCAAATCACTCTCCCGAACCGTCCGCTGCCAGCTGCTTCAACGCAGGAAGGCGCGCCGATCTCCCGTCTCACGGCGTCGCAGCTCGCGCCGGCCAGACTGATGTCGTGGGTTGACTCCTGTTGCTGTCGTGTCGACCGCGAAGTCTCTACCCCTCGCTATACGGCGCGGCCCACTGGTCTCACGTGGCGACCTCACATGCGCCGATGCTCAAGACGGACAAGTCATCTTGTGTCCCAGTGCCCGACCGACCAACCGATCGATCCAACCGCCAATGACCATTGTCTCAGCAACTCGAGCAGACTGGCGGCCTAACGCGCAGACTCAGATGCAGGAACTAAACCCCGAGCGAGCGACTATTCGCTGAGTTCTCTTACTGGCGGAGTGGAAAGACTCTCATTTTGCCGGCTTTAAAGATTGATCCGAACGACAGACAGACACTAACTGTCTAACAAATGCGGACGAGAGACAGACTAGCAAGCTGGGGACGAGAGACTGAACCAGATTGATGTCCTGACGAGCCCAAAGCTCCGATAGCCACAGCGGCGCCACCGCCAGAAACGGAGAGCGACTGCTTCACACTACGCGCTGCGACACGCTCTTCTAAACAGCAACTTTTTTTTTACCACGGCTAAGTCTTCACAATACGCCTACAAATGCAGATGAGGACCTGGTTGATCAGTTCAGAGTGCAGTGGAAGTGAGCCATTTTCCAACCACTTGGTTAAGCTTGATACCTCAGAACATGTCCTACCAACCGGTCCCTTCTTCTTGTCAAGTTGTACCACAAACTCCTCTTCTCCCCAATTCTATTCAATACCTCCTCATTAGTTATGTGATCTACCCAGCTAATCTTCAGCATTCTTCTGTAGCACTACATTTCGAAAGCTTCTAATCTCTTCTTGTCCAAACTATTTATTGTCCATGTTTCACTTCCATACATGGCTACACTCCATACAAATACTTTCAGAAACGACTTCCTTACACTTAAATCTGTATCCGATGTCAACAAATTTCTTTTCTTCAGAAGCGCTTTCCTTGCCATTGCCAGTCTACATTTTATATCCTCTCTACTTCGACCATCATCAGTTATTTTGCTCCCCAAATAGCAAAACTCCTTTACTACTTCAAGTGTCCGATTTCCCAATCCAACTCCCTCAGCATCGCCCGACTTAATTCGACCACATTCCATTATTCTCGTTTACGTATTAGGTACAGGTTTCCAAAGGTTGAAATGGCTCTGAGCACTATGGGACTTAACATCTGAGGTCAACAGTCCCCTAGAACTTAGAACTACTTAAACCTAACTATCCAAAGGATATCACACACATCCATGCCCGAGGCAGGATTCGAACCTGCGACCGTAGCGGTCGCGTGGTTCCAGACTGAAGCGCCTAGAAACACGCAGCCACGGCTGCCGGCGGTACAGGTTTATCATCCCGTTTACGTCGAGGTCACGTGGGATGTAATTTATGTTACGTCGTGAACACATGGTGTCAGTCTTCAGGCTTTCACCTAATATTTTGCGAGATTAAGGCTTCGGTACCTACATTCGCTTACACTACTTACTTTAAGGGGCCCATAAAATAATGGACAATGTATTTTCGAAACCTTTTGAAATGGTTCAAATGGCTCTGAGCACTATGAGACTTAACAGCTATGGTCATCAGTCCCCTAGAACTTACGACTACTTAAACCTAACTAACCTAAGGACATCACACAACACCCAGTCATCACAAGGAAACCGTTTGAATCACAGCTGTAAAGATATGGTCGTGGACAAAAGAAGCTGTGAGGCTGAAGCTCCATGAGAGCAGTTGTCTACGTGCCTAATACAACGACTGAGCTAATTTTCCATCTGACAAGAAATTACGGAATATTTTTACATTTAATATCGGGATTTGTCGAGTGAAATTCGGATATATTATTTCAGGAAAGCACAAAATTTGAGACATACCAACTCTTAAGCAGTGGATAAACTTTCTTTCAGCTTGTGCAGCAATGCAAACAGACATTAGTGTCAACTAATAAAATTTTTCTGTTTCTCTCACGCATTAATACGATCTTTTTTGTGTTACCGTATATAGAATGTTAGAAAGGAGTGATATACAACATCGTTTAGAGGCATTCATGGACCCAAAACTGTTAACCAATAACATTGCTTCACTACGGGGAAACAAATTCCATTGGCCTTTGTTGACATTGTGAGACGAGCAGTGCACAGTCAATCCTCGCTACAGGTTTCGTTTGAGAGCTACATTAGCCAGATCAATACGCTTAGGACAGCATGCGCAATTTAATATGTTGCTAAAAGCCGATAATAAAAACAGGATTCTTGCAATTCTCATTCTTCGGCTTCTGTTCGTGATACAAAGGTAGGTTCAAGCGTCTGCAATATGCATTGGACTAGGGACCATTTGTATGTATAACAGTAGGATTGTCTTACTGTAACTACAGTACAGCGTCAAAGTTTCAATTTTACTCAAATCCAACCGCTTAGACAATTGGAGCAAATTCGTTGGTTCTTTTTGCAAAAGATGTGGTCTACGGTGCGCCTTAAGGGCTCATGAAGGCACCATTTACTTAATGGTCGGTTTGTGTGAAAACCCGAAAAACATGGATTTTAGGTAGTAAAATCGAGTCGCGTATTCCAAAACGGCTATGCACAGCGAATGGCTGAAATTTTTACGATATATTAGTAATTTCCCATCTCTAATAAGCTTGAAAGTTTTTTTAATTCATTTATCCGCTTCAGAGACACTGAAATTCAAAGTTGCCCTACTTGTATACGTAAAACAGCCACGAGTACCCGGTGTGACGCGAAAACGTAGATTATAAAGTAACATGGCGCGGAGAAATATGGTGTAAACTGTATCCGTTGTTACAGAAGTTTCTTGGAACGCCTCGTTGTAGTACTGAACCACATGCAAAAGTGTTTGTGAGTAAAATCCGGAATAAGGTGTAAAATCAGTTTGGGGTTATTTCAGTTTCACATGAGTAAATGATCAAATTATTGTCCATTAAGTTCTTTTCACATGAGCCCTGCCGTACAATGGTTCAAATGGCTCGGAGCACTCTGCAACTTAACTTCTGAGGTCATCAGTTGCGTAGAACTTAGAAATAATTAAACCTAACAAACCTATGGACATCACACACATCCATGCCCGAGGCAGGAATCGAATCTGCGACCGTAGCGGTCTCTCGGTTCCAGACTGTAGAGCCTAGAATCGCACGGCCCCTGCCGTAGAAGGGAATAGACGAGAACAGGCGGAAATACGCTCCCGTCGGGACACAAAAAACGTGAATACACTCCTACATATGAAAAGACTGACTGAAATGTGATGGACCAGCAGCCCCGTTCTATTTTCCTTAACAACTTCAAAAATGTTTCCAAAAATTTGGCATGTCAACATGTAACCTCCCCCTTACTTATCGACCTTAATGACAGTGAAAAATTACACCGCGTGTACCTAATGGAAATTTGGGAAAAGCAATCGTCACCGAAGTTAATCTGTCAGTAAAGAGGGCGGAAAGGGTTACATCCAAATGAAAGGAAAAATGCAAATGAAACTGGTGGAAATTAATTTTGAAAAAGGGTAAAGTTAATAAAGAAAACAAATGTGCGGTCGTTACGTTTACAATTAACTAGTGGTAATTAGATATTTGAGATTTTAGGAAAATTACGGTCGCTAGTCCTATGGAAAATTACTATAGTAACTGAAAAAGAAAGGTTATTGCACATACAATTAGCACTAAAAGCGTGGCAACTGAAGGTTGACACGTGTTGTGTGAAAACTGAATGTTTGTCAGAAGTAATAAATTTCGCTACACTCTGATTTAATTTAGCAAAAGAATTAATAAAACCGGAAAATTGAAAGTTAATTTAGTGACTGAAATTAATAGTGAGCTTTGTTTCTGAAGCACATCTAAATTCGGTAAAATACGGCTAGTCTTGGGCTACCTCAACAATCATTTCAAAAGCCACTTGAATCTACGCAATTTAAAAATAAGAGATTTAACTTTGAATTTGAATTAAATGATTATGAACAATTAACAATAGTAAAATTTAGTACGTACCAAGCTGAGTTGCAGTCACAGGTAAGCTAAAATATGGTAACAAAACTCGCACTCTTAATTTGTGCTTGTGTAATCTAAATATTGTAGCCAGCTATGAATACGTTAACTGAACTTTGAAATTAAAGCAGTGAAATCGAATGATATTACTTTAATGAATTTCAACGACACTTGGGTTCATTCCGGAAAAGGAAGGGACCCTGGTTGGTGACGCAATTGGGACAATGAGCAACAAAGGTTCATGCTAAGTTGCTGTAATTTTGCGAGGCAAATGGAACAATTTTAAAAGCTGAGGTCTGCCATACAGTCTAAAACTGTACGTGCTTCCAGTCTTCCTTGTTGGTTGATTGAAGGTTTGCAGAAGTCGATCGAGGAGGTGGCGACAGTCGCTCATTGTCGGTCGTCACTGTTGCAGAAGCTGGGTGTTGGCGCGCCTTCTTCTCGACACGGTCTCCAGCCGAAACGGGCTCTCAATGTGAGCCATCTAACGTTTCCGTTCCACACGACCTATCGATGTATTCGTTCGATAGCATAGTTTTCCCTAGGCAAGACCCAGTACAAATAGTACTTACGAAACAAACCAACATAAATACATAAATATATATATACAAATAGTAAAACAATTACAATATATAAAGACACAGAAATGTCATATCTTCAGGTAACAAAATAAGGAAAAAAATTATAGTACAATAGATGGAAATAGGAGGATATGCATTTCCGGCGTTACAAACATATTCGCGTTTTATGCGGAGAGAGAAGGAAATAGGAAGAGACGCAAAATTAATATACAGGGTGGTCCACTGATATTGACAAGGCCAAATATCTCACGAAATAACCATCAAACGGAAAAACTACAAAAAACGAAAATTGTCTAGCTTGAAGGGGGAAACAAGATAGCGCTATGGTTGGCCCGCTAGGTGGCGCTGCTATAGGTCAAACGGATATCAACTGCGTTTTTTTAAAATAGGAACCCTCATTTCTTATTACATATTCGTGTAGTACGTAAAGGAACATGAATGTTTTCGTTGGACACTTTTTTCGTTTTGTGAAAGATGCTGCTGTAATAGTCACAAACGTGTAAGTACGTGGTATCACGTAACATTCCACCAGTGCTGACGGTATTTGCTTCGTGATACATTACCCGTGCTAAAATGGACCGTTTACCAATTGCGGAAAAGGTCGATATCGTGTTGATGTATGGCTATTGTGATAAAAATACGCAACAGGCGTGTGCTATGTATGCTGCTCGGTATCCTGGACGACATCATCCAAGTGTGCCGACCGTTCGCCGTATGGTTACGTTATTTAAGGAAACAGGAAGTGTTCAGCCACATGTGAAACGTCAACCACGACCTGCAACAAATGATGATGCCCAAGTAGGTGTTTTAGCTGCTGTCGTGGTTAATCCGCACATCAGTAGCAGACAAACTGCGTGAGAATCGGGAATCTCGAAAACGTCGGTGTTGAGAATGCTACAGCAACATCGATTGCACCCGTACCTTATTTCTAGGCACCAGGAATTGAATGGCGACGGCTTTGAACGTCGTGTACAGTTCTGCGACTGGGCACAAGAGAAATCACTGGACGATGACAGATTTTTTTGCATGTGTTCTGTTTAGCGACGAAGCGTCATTCACCAACAGCAGTAACGTAAACCGGCATAATATGCACTACTGGGCAACGGAAATTCCACGATGGCTGCGACAAGTGGAACATCAGCGATCTTGGCGCGTTAATGTATGGTGCGGCATTATGGGACGAAGGGTAATTGGCCCCCATTTTATTGATGGCATTCTAAATGGTGCAGTGTGTACTGATTTCAATGTACTACCGATGTTACTACAAGATGTTTACTGCATGACAGAATGACGATGTACTTCCAACATGATGGACGTCCGGCACATAGCTCGCGTGCGGTTGAAGCAGTATTGAATAGCTTATTTCATGACAGGTGGATTGGCCGTCGAAGCACCATACCATAGCCCGCACATTCACCGTATCTAACGTCGCCGGATTTATTTCTGTGGGAAATATTGAAGGATATTTCGTATTGTGATCCACCGACAACGCCTGACAACATGCGACAGCGCATTGTCAGTACATGTGCGAACATTACGGAAGGCGAACTACTCGCTGTTGAGAGGAATGTCGTTACACGTATTGCCAAATGCATTGAGGTTGACGGACATCATTTTGAGAATTTATTGCATTAATGTGGTATTTACAGGTAATCACGCTGTAACAGCATGCGATCTCAGAAATGATAAGTTCACAAAGGTACATGTATCACATTGGAACGACCGAAATAAAATGTTCAAATTCAGCTACGTTCTGTATTTTACTTTAAAAAACCTACCTGTTAACAACTGGTCGTCTAAAATTGTGTGCTATATATTTGTGACAGTTACAGCGCCATCTATTACAAAGCGAAGAAAGTGGCCCAATTGAAACATTCATATTTCTTTACGTACTAAACGAATATGTAATAAAAAATTAGGGTTCCTATTTTTTTAAAATGCAGTTGATATCCGTTTGACCTATGGCAGCGCCATCTAGCGAGCCAACCATAGCGCCATCTAGTTTCCCCCTTCAAGCTAGACAAGTTTCGTTCTTTGTAGTTTTTCCGCTTGACACTTATTTCGTGAGATATTTGGCCCGGTCACGATCAATGGACCACCCTGTATACTGGAAGATAGTGGACAGCGGTTACGGTACAGAGAGAGCGGAGGGGACAGTAATACTGTGAGAAAGAGAGGTAGACAGTGGTAGTGAAAACTACTGACAGTGACAGAACAGTGACACGAAAAGAGTGAAGGAGGCAGTGCCATTGGAAGAGGAATATACGAGGGTCGGTCAAATAGTAATGCCTCCCATTTTTTTTCTACTTAAAAAAATTAAGTTAAGTGAAAAATTTGAATTTGGCGCCATTCCTCAAACCTTCTTCTGCAATCCACTGCAGTAGTAACTTTCTGTGTCAACAGGTGGCAGCACAGCAGAAGTTTGTAAGATGGCCGACATCGATGTTCGTTTGAGACAGCGTTGTGTGATTGAATTCTTGAATGCAGAAGGTGAAACGCCCATACGCATTCATGAAAGACTGAAGAAGGTGTATGGTGTTGTGACAGTGGATGTCAGCACTGTTAGACAATGGGTTCGTCGTTGTAAGGAAGCTGAAGGGCAAACACCGTTGACTGACGAAAAGCGGAGCGGCAGTTTGGTGAGTGCAGTGACTCCACACAACATTCAGCAAGTTGATGACATCATTCGTGGTGACCGTCGGGTGACTGCAGATGAAGTGTGTCGCATTATTTCTCTTAGTAAAGGCAGTGTGATCACGATTATTAAACAATTGGGGTACTCAAAAGTTTGTGCACGGTGGGTTCCAAGAATGTTAACCGATCAGAATAAAGAGGCAAGGAAAACAATAGCCTCCCAACACTTGCAGCGCTTCCGTTTGGAGGGAGATGAGTTTCTGAAAAAAATTGTGACTGGGGACAAAACATGGGTGCATTTTTTTGAACCCGAATCAAAGAGGCAGTCAATGGAGTGGCGTCACACAAGCTCGCCGAGGAAGAAAAAATTCAAAACTGTGCGATCGGCAGGGAAAGTTATGGCAACAGTTTTCTGGGATACAGAGGGTGTGATTCTGGTTGATTTTTTGGAGCAGGGATGCACAATAAATTCTGTTCAATACGTCACAACCCTCAAAAGACTTAAAGCACGTCTTCAGCGAGTTCGCCCAACAAAATCAATGGCAGATGTTCTTCTTTTGCATGACAATGCAAGACCACACACCAGTCGTCACACCTCTGACGAGATTGTCATAATTGGATGGGAAGTTTTGCCTCATCCCCCATACAGCCCTGACCTGGCACCATTAGACTTCCATCTGTTCCGGCCACTAAAAGAAGCTCATCGTGGGATTCATTTTGAAGATGAGGAGGCTGTGAAAACATCCGTGCGTCAATGGCTTAGGAAGCAGAGCTGTGATTTTTACCGTGCTGGGATACATGCCCTTGTTCAAAGATGGACCAAAACTGTAGAGATGGGCAGAGATTACATTGAAAAATGACAAAATGATCCTCAATGTTGTGGTTTTCAACCTATGTAATTGCATTTAAATTTCCTGACAATTAAACGTAGAAAAAAAAATAGGAGGCATTACTTTTTGACTGACCCTCGTAGGAAGGAGATAGCGGAAGTGGGTGAGAGTCAGTGATAATGACAAGAAGAATCTATGACAAAGGCAACGGGGAAGAGAGAGATAATGGCTGTGCAGCAGTGGGAAGGAGTGAAGGAGACAGTGCCCTAAGAGAGAGAGAGAGAGAGAGAGAGAGAGAGAGAGAGAGAGAGAGAGAGCAAGAGGAAGACGGTGACAGGGAGAGGAGACAGTATTAAGTAGGAAAGAACGAGGTGGGCTGTGAGACAGGAGACGTTACAATTAGAGACACACAAAGGGACAATGACAATGATTAGGGCTGAATGAATGAGTGAGTGACAATGGGCGAGTGGGAGTAGATGGATATGACCGACGTACAGCGATGGACTAGTGGGTGTGAGTGAGTTACAGTTTGAGCAGCTTGTGACAGTGAGAGCTGAGTTACATACTGAACCAAGTGTGAATATGTTCGCTTGCCGAAATTTTAGGTACAATTTCTTCATGCTCTGGGCAAGGTAGACCGAGGCAACTAGAACCACTCATCTTCGTCAGAATCATTAAAAGCAGGACAGTATTATCCTTTTTGTGATGCGATAGGAGAATTTTTCCGCTATTTTAAATGTAATATTAATTCGCAGCTTCTTGTCAGTCCAACGAAACAGTCTAATGGTAGAATTCGTGCAACTGAAAACTTCATTCCGTAGATACTAACATCGTCGGCAGAAAAAGTTACTACTTGATGTCTTCATACTGGCATGCAACAGATGTACAAAATTAGTTTCGACGTAATTTCATCAGTCCTTTGTGACAATTCGTCTAGATTAAAACAGATCACCAATATCTATAAAATGTTATCAGGAATTTGAATTGAAAACATTCTATGCCCCGCGTAGCTATCGTCTGCAATAACTTATAAATATATAAATCTGAAATGTCAGTCTAAATTTTTCAAATCATTGAAGTGCTTCTTCAGCTAATAAATCGTCCGATTCCTGTTTATGCATGTCGTGGAAATGGAAATGGTGCTATGCAGACAAATATACAGCACGATGTGGCAACAAAATGTAGGACGGAAATCCATATTCATTTTCCGTTAGTTAAAATTCAAGTTTGTGTTTCTGCTGTCTTGACTGCGCACAACGGAAAGCTCTTGCGTTGAAAATACACGAGAGCAAAGAACGATGAAAACACGGCCGGTAAAAACGCTCTTCGTAAACACTCATAGAAGATCACCGGATGCAGAAGATCACGTGAAATCTCGTGAAAGAAGTGCTTCTCTGTACGATATGCGAAAAGAATAATAGAAATGTAAGATTTCTTAGTTTATTTTGTAACAAGAAAAAGCATCTATTTTCGACTCTTCTTTCAACGTCCATCGTCTTTATAAACAAAGTTTCGTTAAAACGTTGTGGCCTGATGAGTCAGAAGGTAAGATTCAAATGGTTCCAATTGTAAGTAGGCTGTTTAGGGTTTTTTTATTGGTAACGCCGCCGCCACGTAGCGCTCTGTATGAAAATCACTGGCTGTGCCATGTGCAGTCTGCGGCTGGTTTGCATTGTTGTCTGCCATTGTAGTGTTGGGCAGCGGCAGCTGGATTCTAACAGCACGTAGCGTTGTGCAGTTGGAGGCAAGCCGCCAGCAGTGGTGGATGTGAGGAGAGAAATGGCGGAGTTTTGTAATTTGTAAGACTGGATGTCATGAACTACCATATATATTTTGACTATTAAGGTAAATACCTTGTTTGTTCTCTATTAAAATCTTGCATTTGCTAACTATGCCTATCAGTAGTTAGTGCCTTCAGTAGTTTGAATCTTTTATTTAGCTGGCAGTAGTGGCACTCGCTGTATTGTAGTAGCTTGAGTAACGAAGATTTTTGTGAGGTAAGTGATTTGTGAAAGGTATAGGTTAATGTTAGTCAGGGCCATTCTTTTGTAGGGATTATTGAAAGTCAGATTGCGTTGCGCTAAAGATATTGAGTGTCAGTTTAAGCACAGTCTTCAGTCTTGTATAATTTTTCTAAGGGGACGTTTCATATGGCGACCCTGCCAGGATACCTCACTGGAATCTTCTGATTTTTTCTTGTAGTTTGTGTAGTTAGTGTAGCCTTTGTTTATTGCTAGCATGTAATCTGAGAGAGAATTTCCTTTGTCGTTGCAGTCTTTCATTGTTGTACAGTAAAACAGTTGTGGCATGCATGTAGATTTGCACCAAGTATTTCGCAGCTTCGCTTGCAGTTAACTAGATATTATTTTCAGTGCTATGTTAATGTGTTCTCTTATTTTTTGCTCTTCAAATTGTGCTTTTATGTGTTATCGTGTGAAATATTGCGACAATAATGGCGTGTGAAAAACGTAACACTAGGCTCCAAAGTAAACTGAGAAATAATAGTGACGACGAGCGTCGCTTATCAGCACCACTGTGTAGTGAATTAACAGACATTCGAAGTAGTAATTTGGTAATTGTGCATAGGGAAATGGAGCGGGCGTCAAGTAATGGTGTAGACAATGAAACAAGTAGTGAACAGGGAACAATTATCGATCGATCAGTAGGCAACAGCTCGCCTCAGGAATCCGAAATGACAAAACACAATATTGCAAATACTGTAGACTTAGGTTATGGGTCCTCACCGTTTTCTCAAATGAGTCAAGACACATTTTCTGCCTGTCAAAATGTAAATGTTGCCGGTGAAAATGCACTGCCAAAAAGCATAGAAAAACAGATTCCAGACACTAATACATTATTATTGCAATTAATGCAAGAAATGGAAGAAAATCAGAGACAAACACAGCAAAAGCTTCAAAAGTTACACACAATAGAACAAAATCAGAGAGAAACACAACAAAAGCTTCAAATGTTAGACACAATGGAACAAAATCAGAGACAAACACAGCAAAAGCTTCAAAAGCTAGACGCAATGGAACAAAAGCTTCAAAAGTTAGACTCAGTGGAACTTACACTTGAACAAACACATGAAGATTTAACTACTGAATTACATAAAATCGAATCGAAATATCAAAAAGTCTGAAATGACGTAAAAACACAAATTTGTGAGCATTTCCAACCTATTTTTTCGCGGCATGAAAATGCATTACAGAATCACGAAGCAGCTATAAAAGAACTGCAAACTATTGTTCATGAAAATCATGAGACCTTGCAAGCTAAAATTGACTCAGTTGCATCTATAGATTCGGTGACGCAACTTGCAAAAACTCAAGCGAACTTAAAGGACACAGTAGATTCGATTTCAACACAAATGGACACCCTGAAACTTGGTTCAGAAAAACACACTGAGGAAATGTGTTGACTATCGGAGAAAGTAGCCGAACTTTCAGATCAGTTCATTAACTTATCTACAAAGGTAGATGATGATCTGAATGACACAGAAGAGTGCGAACAAATTAGGAAATTCAAACAAAATCAGAATCAAATTAATACACAACACCAAAGAGAAATCCAGGAAGTGCAAAATCAGCTCACACAGGCAATACAAGAATTACGTATTTCAGAGGACACTCGCACTCCAATACGGGAAGAGGGACATAAAAATACGGAACTGCCACAAAATAATAACATGGGGCACTTTGGAGATTATGAAAGAAATTGGCAAAGTACAACGAATTTTGAGATGGAACCGCCGAAACGACGTAACAATGACCGATATGCGACCCGCCGATACGATGATTTTGGCTATAAGCCGTTCATTACTACGCGTAAATTCAAAACATTTAAGAATTCTGGCAACGAAATTCATCCACAAGCGTGGCTTCATCAATTCTCTCATTGTTTTCCTCCCAACTGGTCATTAGAGCACAGATTAGAATTTATGTGTGGCTACTTGGAGAATGAACCAGCTGTAAGAATGCGATCGGTCATTCACGATTGCCACAGTGAAGGAGAATTTTACCATGCCTTCCTCTCAGCATATTGGTCTCAAGCCAAACAAGACCGAGTAAAACATGGCATTATAATGATGAAAAATTTCGAACAATCTGAATTTTCAAGTCTTGTGAAATATTTTGAAGACATGTTACATAAGAATCAATATCTTTCAATCCCATACAGCCCATCAGAACTTATCCGCATTGGCTTAATCAAATTGCCTGAACATTTACGGCATATTATTTTGGCAGGCCGTTGCAAAGACGACATTGAAGCTTTTCAGGGACTCTTGCAAGAATTAGAAATTGACATTGACAATCGCGGAACGCGAAAACAGGAACACAACAATTACAGGTCACATCCGTCGCAATTCCGCCGTGAAAGAAACAATAACTGGACACAACAAGGCAATTCTCACAACACAAATCGTGACCAAAAGACACACCAACCGTATGACAACCGTTGGCAGAGTAGTAATAGTTACAATGAAAGATCACATTTCCGTAGTAATGAACATGACAGAGACAATCATAGAAACAGACAATATGGCAACCAGAACTATTATTATTACGGGAGACACAATTACTTCAGACGCAAGGGTCCACCGCGCAGTGATAATTCAGGGAGAAATTCTCCACCACATGACCGACAAACAAGAAATTACAGGAACTACCGACATGACGACAGACGATATAATCATAATGACAGACCGGAAATCCATCAGAACTGGGGAGCTTCAAACAGGGTTGGGCCTTCTGGGCAAGGTGAATTTGTAGAAGTTAGGTCTACTAATCCCAATAACGACGCGTGCCAACAAAGAAACAGACAATGACTCGGACTGCAGGCAGCCGCGTGTGCCAGCTGGCTAAGAGAAAAATAACATAAGCCAACCTTGAGCAAAATTCCAGTGTTCCTCACCGACGTAATCACATGATAACTGCTTTTCAGTTGACAGTCTGCATACTAGGAAGAGTAAAGGTTTACACCACATTTCACATATAAAACTGTTTATTGAAATATAATCCGCTTTTTAACTTTGTCTTTGCCATATAACTTTTCATTTTACATTTCTAGTATGTTTTGTCACACTGAGAAACTGTTAACATGCAACAATGTTTTGAAGTTAACTATACACTCTAGAACCTAGGGAACATTTTTAAACAGAAATTACGAATGCATGGTTATAGTAAACAGACGACACGGTGTTGTTATTTGTACATTCATGCTTGTTAGTTGCACGATTATGTAACGACTATAAGGCTTACATACTTATAACATTACTGTTAATGAGGTTTTAATGCAACATTTTGGTTCGATTGAAAAGACATTCTTTATTTCAAGTACTTTCTGTGAGATTAAAGATGACTTAGCATTTGGTTTCTTTTATAGCTACATGATTATATCACAACGCTACTAATGTGTGACACAATTTACATTGTGCTTTTGCGGTGTATCTGTTTTATATCTCCACCGTTTTTCTGCATTCTTCTGGAAAGGAAAACATGTTTTAGTAGTAACTTTTGTGGTATAGCTATAATGAGACAGCCTTTTCTGTAGCACAACAATACGTTACAGTACAGTACTTACTTCATCACGGCAATAAGCGTAGTAACTACGATATCTATACGCAAAGCATTTCACTTTTGTTTACCATCAGGTAAGTACATTGACTTCTGTAGAACTTAGCTTTCGGAGGACGATAACTACGACACTTCCACAGAGATTATCTTACAACATGACACACAGTTTAGCGCTACAGTACACGTGTTTGAGTGATTAATTTGGTACTTAAACCATTTATTTATCAATATTGTTAAATTAAAAAGAAAGTTTTTTGTGATACATTTCATTCCATTGCTGTAATCTGTAACACCTGAGGGTATAATTACATTAATCCTCAGGGGTTACATGTTTACTTTGTGTATCATGTGTTTGGCAAGCACAAGGAGCCCTGGCTAATATGGTATTTGCTTATACAACTTTACACATCGGTACCATATTTCTCTAACACATAAATTACACAGCTATCTGATCATTTAACTGAGAGACAAACATTTTTTTTATTACGTCAGTGACACATGTTTACGCAATCACACAGTTGGATAATTTCACACTTATGAAATTCTATTTTGTCTGTACTTTGTGAAATGTTTATATTTTTTCGGAGCCATTGTGATACTATGAGAGCTTTGAATGATGTATTTGGTATGTGATCATGATTTTTAAAATACGTTTGAGGCAGATGCACTTTTGACATGAGCAGAGAATTTTTTTTACGTTTTGAAATTATGGGAGGAAGCTACGACGATTTTGAGAGTTGACTGAGGTGTTACGATGTTATTATTACGATGACTATGTGTGTTATGTTGTTGTGGTATGTTTATGGTCAATAAGCTGATGCTATTTGAGTTATTTGATTATGCTACATATCTGTTATGATGAAATATTGAAGAAGTGTCGACGAATAAGGTAAGGAATAATGAGTAGTGGTTAGGGACTCTGGTTTGTGAAAAAGGTGGTTGGAAACCAAGAATCGTACTTTAAGAGTTATGAAATGTGTATATATGCGTGAATGTATCACTATGCTGGCGAAAATTTTTTTGGACACTATTATATTTAAATGATTTTATTTCTACAGATTTGTAATGCAAATTCTTGACCTGTGAATTTTTTTATATAGGACTGCCACTGTAGCGGAAACTGGTGTCGTAATTATCTCGGTAAGACAGTTAAGTGACCACCTGCACGTAATGCGTCGTGGGCACCCAGCTGGGCGACAGCCACCGGGAAACAAGCCATTAGTGTGTGCCTTTCAGAGGCACAGGTGGACAAAAAAAGGGAGGCCATTATCCTCGCTATTGACATTCTTTGGAGAAAGCACCGCAAATAAGACACGGTCATTTCTTGGAAACATTCTTACATCTGCACACCTGCTTATGACAAGTGTCTTTCAACGAGAGTTGAGAGAACTCCTTCTGACTTATGAAATGCCACATAGCTATTGAATGATGTTTTCATTCTTTATTTTGCATAATTGCTTATTTCAGTTGATATCTGTTTTCCAGCTGTGTTACAACATTGGTTTGATAAAATAAATTTAAATGCATTTGCTAAAGTGAACACTTTCTGTCAACAGATCTATTAAATAATAATTTTATGATCCACATTCTTCGCTAAAGGGACGCTTGGAAAGCAAGGGACAATAAGAAGTGATTAATATCAATTACTGCATACACAGTTTTCTTTTCAACTACTTGGTAATATCTTTTGCAAAATTAGTTTTGTGGTGCACCACTTTAATTATATAGACATTAAGATGTGAATATACATTTCCCTTATCTGCATTGTCGTCTTTAGTGTACTATTTTTTCCTGCTTGTGGGTATGTCATGTTTAGGTATACGTTATTACATTTATTGCTACTTGCTTTGCTTACTTGCATTTTTTTGTCATTGCTGTTTGTGTTAATTGTTTTGTACTGCTGCATTGCCTCGTCCCTTAGTTTAGTATCTGAGCTCAGTAGATTTAAGTTAGCTTAAAATGGGGTAGACTATATAAGAGAATGAGTTGCGAGTAATTGGAACGAATGAATTGAGAATCTATAAGAAAATGGTTTGGCCAAAAAAGTATTTTGAAAGAGGATAGGAACAAAAAAGTAGCGTTTAGGGACGACAGGCTTAGGTAGGATTTTCTTGGAAATAAATGATGAGGTGAGATGATGGAAAATAAATAATGTGGTAAGAAATATGTGAACATATAAATACAGAAAGCGTACCTGGACAGGATTTTTTTTTTGGTGGAAACAAATGTTGAAATAAGACGAAAGATCTATAGAACGAAGTTTTGGGTTGGACTGCAGTACCAAATGTTACACTGAAAACAAATCCTGCCCTTTCCTCTTGTGTTAACCCACTATGTGTTTGTGTACCCTTGTGTATTTATGTTCTTCCTGTCTTTATATGTTTATCTGATAAGACTTATGTTGCAGAATTTTTCTAATACTAAGCTACATACACTATGATGAGGAATACTGGTATCCTCAAATATAATTTGCATTAATAACATGTTATTTACTTTGTAAAGATGTTTACACATTATTTATTCTGTTTTGTTCTAATGCTCATGTGTGAAGTTGATTTTTCAAAAGTTATTCTGATCTTTTATGTATGTACTTATGTCGTAATTTTTGTAACATTGATGTATTTGCTATTTCGATTCTTTTGTAAAGCCTGTACTACTACAAATGTTATCTGTATTGTTACATTCTTTAATGATACATTTTGTACCTTTGTTATTGTATTCTCATGTTATAAAATTGTAATTGACACCAGTTCATCAAATTAAGTAACTTGTAAATTACATTTCACTGCACACGTTTCTGTTGGTCATAGTATATGGACAATATGTGAGAAGTAGGGACTGATAGTGTTTGCATGTGTGTTAATAATTCAGCAAGGGACTGGATAACAGGATTGCTGGTTCTAAAGACATTTCAAACAAATTCTTTGGGAGTGGACAAGTGGTGGTTTATGGACTTGCTATATTCTCCTCAAGACTCTTCGATGGTGATTGTGCACCTACACAGTCACAGCAGATGGCTGCTGGCCTTCTCTACCAGGACTACAGTGGGTCTTTTCTGCGATGACCTACCTACCAATATTCTTCAAAACTTCGACTGACTCTGCTGTGGGTTTGCTCTGTTGTGGCCCATTACCTGTCTGCACGTCATAATATATGGACAATATGTGAGAAGTAGGAACTGATAGTGTTTGCAAGTGTATTGATAATTCAGCAAGGGACTGGTTAACAGCATTGCTGGTTCTAAGGACAATTCCAAAAACCTTGTGAGTGGACAAGTGGTGGGTTATGGACTTGCTATATTATCCGCAAGACTCTTCAATGGTGACTGTGCGCCTGCACAGTCAAACAGATGGCTGCTGGCTATCTCTACAAGGACTGAAGTTGGTCTACACCTTTGATGACTCCCCAATATGATTATTTCTACAACGACTGCAGTGGGTCTGCACCTCTGGTGGCCCACCAATACCGTAATCTCTACCAGGCCTACAATGGGTCTACTCTGTGACGACCTACCTACCAATATTCTTTAAAACTTCGACTGACTCTGCTGTGGGTTTGCTCTGTTGTGGCCCATTACCTGTCTGCATGTCGAGAGTCAGCACTTTCTTTCGTTGAAAGGACAACACTACTTCTTCAACACTGCATGGAAATCCACTACTTCCGTGTGCATTTTCTTTTACTACTCAGACTTTGAGAAAAACACTGCAATTTTACTTTGATGAATGATCAGGACTGTCTTTATGGACTGTGAGAAAATGTTAGCTTTTGACCAACATTCTATCGATAAGTGTGTGCATTTAATTTATTTGTCATTGTAATTATGAAAAAATTTTTCAAATCTGTGTTGGCCACTGCCCAAAACAATTTGTAAATTTTTTTGTGGGGAGCATGGGGGCTATGTAAGTAGGCTGTTTAGTTTTTTTTTATTGGTAACGCCGCCGCTACGTAGCGCTCTGTATGCAAATCACTGGCTGTGCCATGTGCAGTCTGTGGCTGGTTTGCATTGTTGTCTGCCATTGTAGTGTTGGGCAGTGGCAGCTGGATGCTAACAGCGCGTAGCGTTGCGCAGATGGAGGCGAGCCGCCAGCAGTGGTGGATGTGAGGAGAGAAATGGCGGAGTTTTGTAATTTGTAAGACTGGATGTCATGAACTACCATATATACACTCCTGGAAATTGAAATAAGAACACCGTGAATTCATTGTCCCAGGAAGGGGAAACTTTATTGACACATTCCTGGGGTCAGATACATCACATGATCACACTGACAGAACCACAGGCACATAGACACAGGCAACAGATAATGCACAATGTCGGCACTAGCACAGTGTATATCCACCCTTCGCAGCAATGCAGGCTGCTATTCTCCCATGGAGACGATCGTAGAGATGCTGGATGTAGTCCTGTGGAACGGCTTGCCATGCCATTTCCACCTGGCGCCTCAGTTGGACCAGCGTTTGTGCTGGACGTGCAGACCGCGTGAGACGACGCTTCATCCAGTCCCAAACATGCTCAATGGGGGACAGATCCGGAGATCTTGCTGGCCAGAGTAGTTGACTTACACCTTCTAGAGCACGTTGGGTGGCACGGGATACATGCGGATGTGCATTGTCCTGTTGGAACAGCAAGTTCCCTTGCCGGTCTAGGAATGGTAGAACGATGGGTTCGATGACGGTTTGGATGTACCGTGCACTATTCAGTGTCCCCTCGACGATCACCAGAGGTGTACGGCCAGTATAGGAGATCGCTCCCCACACCATGATGCCGGGTGTTGGACCTGCGTGCCTCGGTCGTATGCAGTCCTGATTGTGGCGCTCACCTGCACGGCGCCAAACACGCATACGACTATCATTGGTACCAAGGAAGAAGCGTCTCTCATCGCTGAAGACGACACGTCTCCATTCGTCCCTCCATTCACGCCTGTCGCGACACCACTGGAGGCGGGCTGCACGATGTTGGGGCGTGAGCGGAAGACGGCCTAACGGTGTGCGGGACCGTAGCCCAGCTTCATGAAGACGGTTGCGAATGGTCCTCGCCGATACCCCAGGAGCAACAGTGTCCCTAATTTGCTGGGAAGTGGCGGTGCGGTCCCCTACGGCACTGCGTAGGATCCAACGGTCTTGGCGTGCATCCGTGCGTCCCTGCGGTCCGGTCCCAGGTCGACGGGCACGTGCACCTTCCGCCGACCACTGGCGACAACATCGATGTACTGTGGAGACCTCACGCCCCACATGTTGAGCAATTCGGCGGTACGTCCACCCGGCCTCCCGCATGTCCACTATACGCCCTCGCTCAAAGTCCGTCAACTGCACATACGGTTGACGTCCACGCTGTCGCGGCATGCTACCAGTGTTAAAGACTGCGATGGAGCTCCGTATGCCACGGCAAACTGGCTGACACTCACGGCGGCGGTGCACAAATGCTGCGCAGCTAGCGCCATTCGACGGCCAACACCGCGGTTTCTGGTGTGTCCGCTGTGCCGTGCGTGTGATCATTGCTTGTACAGCCCTCTCGCAGTGTCCGGAGCAGGTATGGTGGGTCTGACACACCGGTGTCAATGTGTTCTTTTTTCCATTTCCAGGAGTGTATTTTGACTATTAAGGTAAATACTTTGTTTGTTCTCTATTAAAATCTTGCATTTGCTAACTATGCCTATCAGTAGTTAGTGCCTTCAGTAGTTTGAATCGTTTATTTAGCTGGCAGTAGTGGCACTCGCTGTATTGTAGTAGCTTGAGTAACGAAGATTTTTGTGAGGTAAGTGATTTGTGAAAGGTATAGGTTAATGTTAAGTCAGGGCCATTCTTTTGTAGGGATTATTGAAAGTCAGATTGCGTTGCGCCAAAAATATTGTGTTTCAGTTTAAGCACAGTCTTGTATAATTTTTCTAAGGGGACGTTTCAAAATGGCTCTAAGCACTATGGGACTTAACATCAGAGGTCATCAGTCCCCTGGACTTAGAAATACTTAAACCTAACTAACTTAAGGACATCACACACATCCATGCCCGAGGCAGGATTCGAACATGCGACTGTAGCAGTAGCGCTGCTCTGGAGTGAAGCACTTAGAACCGCTCGGTCACAGAAGCCGGCCAGAAGGTAAAAATCAGTCTACAGATCCGAAGGTGTGGCATTCGATCGGACAGTGGGCCCTGGATTCTGTCGACTAGTTTTCGTTCCTCTGTCCTGTGGTAATGATTCACTGTGACAAACGGGAAGATGAGCGATAGTTTGCAGTCTACATTGAAAAGTAAGTCGCTCTGTAGAGGGCGTAGTAAGTAATAATCGAAGTCTGAGGAAGGTAACAGCACACCACTCTAAAAGGACTATGTTTACAATGTGTTGTTCATAGCAGACTTTCAGCTGGCGGTAGCTTTACCTATCTTAATTTTGTCTTTTTCCCCTTTTTCGGACTTAAGATTTTCGTTGTCTGTCTCCACTAAAAAATCTTCGATGATGCGATATCCAACACACGCTCTTGAACAATGTAAACAATGGATAGAGGTAACCAGGTGCAATTTGTGTCTCTGTCTAAATGGTTTTAAGTTAGTGCCACACAAGCGCTTAGTCTAAATTTTGCTGTCAACACTGGATGGAAAATACAGGATGACCCAAAATTCCATTAACATTTGTCAATTCAATACTACTCTTAAAAGTGTAGGGGCTGACTCAAGGGCAGTCTCATCGAAATCCTCTATAAGATGTTTCGCCACTACGGGAGACAGACTTTTGCCCTTGGCGACGCCATCAGTGTTTTCTAAATATTCTTGGTTGAAGACGAAAAAGGACGAGGAAACAGCGTGCCGAACAAAGCAGTGATGTCGATCTGAGACCTGTTACCACATAATGCCAGAGTGGTGCAACATACACTACTGGCCATTAAAATTGCTACACCACGAAGATGACTTGATACAGAAGCGAAATTTAACCGACAGAAAGAAGATTCTGTGATATGCAAATGATTAGCTTTCCAGAGCATTCACACAAGGTTGGCGCCTGTGGCGATACCTACAACGTGATGACATGAGGAAAGTTTCCAACCGTTTTCTCATACACAAACAGCAGTTGTCCGGCGTTATCTGGTGAAACATCGTTGTGATACCTCGTGTAAGGAGGAGGAATGCGTACCATCACGTTTCCGACTTTGATAAAGGTCGGATTGTAGCCTGTCGCGATTGCGGTTTATCGTATCGCGACATTGCTGCTCGAGTTGGCCGAGATCCAATGATTATTAGCAGAATATGGAATCGGTGGATTCAGGAGGGTAATACGGAACGCCGTGCTGGATCCCAACGGCCTTGTATCACTAGCAGTCGATAAGACAGGCACCTTATCCGCATGGCTGTAACGGATCATGCAGACACGTCTCGATCCCTCAGTCAACACATGGGGTTGTTAGCAAGACAACAACCATCTCCGCGAACAGTTCGACGTCTGCAGCAGCATGGACTATCGGGTCGGAGACCGTGGCTGCGGTTACCCTTGACGACAGGAGCGCCTGCGATGGTGTACTCAACGACGAACCAGGGTATACGAATGGCAAAACGTCATTTTTTCGGATGAATCCATGTTCTCTTTACAGTATCCGTGTTTGGCGACTTCGCAGTGATCGCACATTCGAAGCATGTATTCGTCATCGCCATACTGCCGTATCACCCGGCGTGATGGTATAAGTGCCGTAGGTTACACGTCTCGGTCACCTCTTGTTTGCACTGACGGCACTTTGAACAGTGGACATTACATTTCAGATGTGTTACAATCCGTGGCTCTACCCTTCAATCGATCCCTGCGAAACCCTACATCTCAGCACGATAATGCACGACCGCATGTTGCTGTTCTTGTGCGGGGTTTACTGGATACAGAAAATGTTCGACTGCTGCCCTGGCCAAAACATTCTCCAGATCTCTCGCCAACGGAAATCGTCTGGTCAATGGTGGCCCAGCAACGGGCCCGTCACAATACGCCAGTCACTACTCTTGATGAACTGTGGTGTCTTGTTGAAGCTGCATGGGGAGCTGTACCTGTACACGTCATCCAAGCTCTGTTTGACTCAATGCCCAGGCGTATGAAGGTCGTTATTACGGCCAGAGGTGGTTGTTCTTGGTACTGATTTCTCAGGATCTATGCACCGAAATGGCGTGAAAATGTAATCACATGTCAGTTGTAGTATAATATATTTGTCCAATGAATAGCCGTTTATCATCTGCATTTCTTCTTGGTGTAGCAATTTTAATGGCCAGTAGCGTATATTGTATTCGAATTCTTGTTAGACATGGAATGCAGGCACTTCTAAAGTAATAGGTAGTGATTCTTTGCGATGGTTTAGCAAATGAAAGTAGCCTGCGAGTCTGCGCTCTCTGTACTTAATAACGTACACTTGAGAAATAAGTAAATGAGAAGTACTACAAAGGTGGAATTATCCAAATCGGACGGAAATCACTAGATATGATATATATGTGCTGACAAAAATAATAATACAATTTGATGAAATTTAGACGCTTTACTGAAGAGAAAGAACTTCACAAATTTGAGCAAGCCAATAACGCGATGGTCCACCTTCGGCCCTTACGCAAGCAGCTGAACTGACAGAGATGTTGATTGTCCTCCTGAGGGGTATCGAATGAAGTTCTGTCCAATTGGCGGGTTAGACCGTAAAAATCCCGAACTGGCTTTAGAGTCCTGCCCACAGCGCTCCTTATGTCCTCTTTTGGAGAGTGATCTGCCGAACGTGGTGGCCGAGGTGAGAATTGGCTAGCATGCAGACATGCAGCAGGAACTCTCGCCGTGTGCAGGAGGGCATTAACTTGCTGAAATGTGAGCCCAGGATGGCTTGCCGTGAAGTGCATCAAGACGGGGCGTAGAACGTCGTCGACGTACTGCTTTGCTGTAAGGATGTTGCGGATGACAACCAAAGAAATCCTGATATGAAAATAAAAATAAATGACTCCACGACGTCGCGCCCTGTGGAAGACGACACTCAGGTTGATATCCCACCTTTCCCACGGCATCTACAGACATGCCTTCGATGGTTAGCAATAATCAGCTCGAATCGCGACTCAACCCTGAAGAAAATTCTGTTTCAATCAGTGCGATTCCAGGCCAACGAAGCGTCTGGGAACGTCTCAAACAGTGGTGGGATACCAACCTGGTTGTCGCCCGCCGTACTTCGGACAGGCAGGTATAATGGCCGGGGTGTCATTTCATTTCATACCAGGCTCCCTACGCTCATCATCCATGACCCGCTTGCAGCACACAGGTACGTCGACAACGATCTACGCGCTGTTTTGTTGGCCTTATGGTGATCGAGCCTGGTCTTACGTTTTCAATAAAAGGCGATAGTTTCTGCTGCTTGTCTTCGAGCTTGCCTAATGCTACCTTGGCCATGAGGGTCGACGGAACTTAACTCAATTAAGAAAATAAATGGTTCCAATGGCTCTGAGCACTATGGGACTTATCATCTGAGGTCATCAGTCGCCTACTACTTAGAACTACTTAAACCTAACTAACCTAAGGACATCACACACATCCATGCCCGAGGCAGGATGCGTAACCTGCGACCGTTGCTGTCGGGCGGTTCCAGACTGAAGCACCTAGGGCCGCTCGGCCACAACAGCCGGCCAATTAAGAAAGGTTAGAGCGTTGGTGACAGGGCTTTTGTCTATACAACGCATCATTTAGAATGAATATGGGACGATATCCTTCAGGAGAAGATCATCCAAATCTATTAATCAATGCCAAGCCGCATAAAGGCTTGCGTAAGTGTCAGAAATGAAGCAACACGTTATTGAATTGCTCAGTTAGTGAAAGCTATTTCTTTTGAATACATCACACAGTTTTTCTGGAACAGTAATCCTTTGCTTGTCTGTACACGTACGTCATACAACCGACTTCCGTCCCATTCCCATAACTACATCTTGGTGCCTTTTTTCACCCTATCTTCGTAGTCGAGCACAATATGATAAGCGTGTCAAAATGTTATTTCATGTACACTACTGGCCATTAAAATTGCTACACCAAGAACAAATGCAGATGATAAACGGATATTTATAGGACAAATATATTATACAACAGCTGACATGTGATTACATTTTCACGCAATTTGGGTGCACAGATCCGGAGAAATCAGTATCCAGGACAACCACCTCTGGCCGTAATCTGCTTTGATACGTCGGGGCATTGAGTCAGACAGAGCTTTGATGGCGCGTACAGATACAGCTGCCCATGCAGCTTCAACACGATACCACAGTTCATCAAGAGTAGTGACTAGCGTATTGTGACGAGCCAGCTGCTCGGCCAACATTGACCAGACGTGTTCATTAGGTGAGAGATCTGGAGAATGTGTTAGCGAGGACATTTTCTGTATCCAGAAAGGCCCGTCCAGTACCTGCAACTTTCGGTCGTGCATTATCCTGCTGAAATGTAGGGTTTCGCAGGGATCGAATGAAGGATAGAACCACGGGTCGTAACACATCTGAAATGTAACATCCACTGTTCAAAGTGCCGTCAATGGGAACAAGACGGTGACCGAGACGTGTAACCAATGTCACCCCTTACCATCGCGCCGGGTGATACGCCAGTATGCGGTGACGAATACACGCTTCCAATATGGGTTCACAGCGATGTCTTCAAACACGGATGCGACCATCATGATGCTGTAAACAGAACCTGGATTCATCCGAAAAAATAACGTTTTGCTATTCGTGCACCCAGGTTCATCGTTGAGTACACCATCGCAGGCGCTCCTGTTTGTAATGCAGCGTTAAGGGTAACCGCAGAAATGGTCTCCGAGCTGATAGTCCATGCTGCTGCAAACGTCGTGAACTGTTCGTGAAGATGATTGTTGTCTTGCAAACATCCCCATCTGTTGACTCGGGGATCGAAAGGTGGCTGCACGATCTGTTACAGCCCTGCGGATAAGATGCCTGTCATCTCGACTGCTAGTGATACGAGGCCGTTTCGATCCTGCACGGCGTTCCGTATTACTCTCCTGAGCCCACCGAATGCGTATTCTGCTAACCTTCATTGGATCTCGACCAACGCGAGCAGCAATGTCGCCATTCGATAAACCGCAATCGCGATAGACTACAATCCGCCTTTATAAAAGTCGGAAACGTGATGGTACGCTTTTCTCCTCCTTATACGAGGCATCACAACAACGTTTCACCAGCAACGCCGGTTACGTGTTATTTGTGTCTTAGAAATCGGTTGGAAACTTTCCTCATGTTGTTGTTGTTGTCTTCATTCCTGAGACTGGTTTGATGCAGCCCTCCATGCTACTCTATCCTGTGCTAGCTGCTTCATCTCCCAGTACCTACTGCAACCTACATCCTTCTGAATCTGCTTAGTGTATTCATCTCTTGGTCTCCCTCTACGATTTTTTCCCTCCACGCTGCCCTCCAATGCTAAATTTGTGATCCCTTGATGCCTCAAAACATGTCCTACCAACCGATCCCTTCTTCTGGTCAAGTTGTGCCAGAAACTTCTCTTCTCCCCAATCCTATTCAATACCTCCTCATTAGTTACGTGATCTACCCATCTAATCTTCAGCATTCTTCTGTAGCACCACATTTCGAAAGCTTCTATTCTCTTCTTGTCCAAACTAGTTATCGTCCATGTTTCACTTCCATACATGGCTACACTCCAAACAAATACTTTCATAAACGACTTCCTGATACATAAATCTATATTCGATGTTAACAAATTTCTCTTCTTGAGAAACGCTTTCCTTGCCATTGCCAGTCTACATTTTATATCCTCTCTACTTCGACCATCATCAGTTATTTTACTTCGTAAATAGCAAAACTCCTTTACTACTTTAAGTGTCTCATTTCCTAATCTAATTCCCTCAGCATCACCCAATTTAATTTGACTACATTCCATTATCCTCGTTTTGCTTTTGTTGATGTTCATCTTATATCCTCCTTTCAAGACACTGTCCATTCTGTTCAACTGCTCTTCCAAGACTCCTGCCGTCTCTGACAGAATTACAATGTCATCGGCGAACCTCAAAGTTTTTATTTCTTCTCCATGAATTTTAATAGCTACTCCAAATTTTTCTTTTGTTTCCTTTACTGCTTGCTCAATATACAGATTGAATAACATCGGGGAGAGGCTACAACCCTGTCTCACTCCTTTCCCAACCACTGCTTCCCTTTCATGCCCCTCGACTCTTATGACTGCCATCTGGTTTCTGTACAAATTGTAAATAGCCTTTCGCTCCCTGTATTTTACCCCTGCCACCTTCAGAATTTGAAAGAGAGTATTCCAGTCAACATTGTCAAAAGCTTTCTCTAAGTCTACAAAGGCTAAAAACGATGGTTTGCCTTTTCTTAATCTTTCTTCTAAGATAAGTCGTAAGGTCAGTATTGCCTCACGTGTTCCAACATTTCGACGGAATCCAAACTGATCCTCCCCAAGGTCTGCATCTACCAGTTTTTCCATTCGTCTGTAAAGAATTCGCGTTAGTATTTTGCAGCCGTGGCTTATTAAACTGATAGTTCGGTAATTTTCACATCTGTCAGCACCTACTTTCTTTGGGATTGGAATTATTATATTCTTCTTGAAGTCTGAGGGTATTTCGCCTGTCTCATACATCTTGCTCACCAGCTGGTAGAGTTTTGTCATGACTGGCTCTCCCAAGGCCGTCAGTAGTTCTAATGGAATGTTGTCTACTCCTGGGGCCTAGTTTCGACTCAGGTCTTTCAGTGCTCTGTCAAACTCTTCATGCAGTATCTTACCTCTCATTTCGTCTTCATCTACATCCTCTTCCATTTCCATAATACTGTCCTCAAGTACATCGCCCTTGTATAAACCTTCTATATACTCCTTCCACCTTTCTGCCTTCCCTTCTTTGCTTAGAACTGGATTGCCATCTGAGCTCTTGATATTCATACACGTGGTTCTCTTCTCTCCAAAGGTCTCTTTAATTCTCCTGTAGGCAGTATCTATCTTACCCATAGTGAGATAAGCTTCTACATCCTTACATTTGTCCTCTAGCCATCTCTGTTTAGCCATTTTGCACTTCCTGTCGATCTCATTTTTGAGATGTTTGTATTTCTTTTTGCCTGCTTCATTTACTGCATTTTTATATTTTCTCCTTTCATCAATTAAATTCAATATTTCTTCTGTTACCCAAGGATTTCTAGCAGCCCTCGTCTTTTTACCTACTTTATCCTCTGCTGCCTTCACTACTTCATCCCTCAGAGCTACCCATTCTTCTTCAACTGTGTTTCTTTCCCCAATTGCTGCCAATTGTTCCCTTATGCTCTCCTTGAAACTCTGTACAACCTCTGGTTCTTTCACCTTATCCAGATCCCATGTCCTTAAATTCCCACCTTTTTGCAGTTTCTTCAGTTTTAACCTACAGGTCATAACCAATAGATTGTGGTCAGAGTCCACATCTGCCCCTGGAAATGTCCTACAATTTAAAACCTGATTCCGAAATCTCTGTCTTACCATTATATAATCTATCTGATGCCTTTTAGTATCTCCAGGATTCTTCCATGTATACAACCTTCTTTTATGATTCTTGAACCAAGTGTTAGCTATGATTAAGTTATGCTCTGTGCAAAATTCTACCAGACGGCTTCCTCTTTCATTTCTTAGCCCCAATCCACAATCACCTACTATGTTTCCTTCTCTCCCTTGTCCTACTGACGAATTCCAGTCACTCATGACTATTAAATTTTCGTCTCCCTTCACTACCTGAATAATTTCTTTTGTCTCATCATACATTTCATCAATTTCTTGATCATCTGCAGAGCTAGTTGGCATATAAACTTGTACTACTGTAGAAGGTGTGGGATTCGTATCTATCTTGGCCACAATAATGCGTTCACTATGATGTTTGTAGTAGCTTACCCGCATTCCTATTTTCCTATTCATTATTAAACCTACTCCTGCATTACCCCTATTTGATTTTGTATTTATAACCCTGTATTCATCTGACCAAAAGTCTTGTTCCTCCTGTCACCGAACTTCACTAATTCCCACTATATCTAACTTTAACCTAACCATTTCCCTTTTTAAATTTTCTAACCTACCTGCCCGATTAAGGGATCTGACATTCCACGCTCCGATCCGTGGAATGCCAGTTTTCTTTCTCCTGATAACGACGTCCTCCTGAGTAGTCCCCGCCCGGAGATCCGAATGGGGGACTATTTTACCTCCGGAATATTTTACCCAAGAGGACGTCATCATCATTTAATCATACAGTAAAGCTGCATGTCCTCGGGATAAATTACGGCTGTAGTTTCCCCTTGCTTTCAGCTGTTCGCAGTACCAGCACAGCTAGGCCGTTTTGGTTAATGTTGCAAGGCCAGATCAGTCAGTCATCCAGACTGTTGCCCCTGCAACTACTGAAAAGGCTGCTGCCCCTCTTCAGGAACCACATGTTTGTCTGGCCTCTCAACAGATACCCCTCCGTTGTGGTTGCACCTACGGTACGGCCATCTGTATCGCTGAGGCACGCAAGCCTCCCCACCAACGGCAAGGTCCATGGTTCATGGGGGGGACTTTCCTCGTATCAGCACGTTTTAGGTGTCGCCACCGTCGCCAACCCTGTGTGAGTGCTCTGGAAAGCTAATCTTTTGCATATCATAGCATCGTCTTTCTGTCGGTTAAATTTCGTGTCTCTAGCACGTCGTCTTCGGGTGTAGCAATTTTAATGGCCATTAGTGTAGTACTTTAAGCAGAAGGTCAGAGGGATGTATTGCCATGGATAGAGATTGAGCACCGCCACCTAGATGCGTTGTACACAAATGACGCGGTGAGGAAGTAACTAAGCGGTGTAGAAACGAGTAGGGTAAAACCCTAGAGATTGTACTGTGCAAAAATAAGGAAATCTACGGAAGTAAGTGGCTCTGACAATAGGCAGATTGTTAGGGCCCACGGCGCCTACAAACGATCTCTTCACAGGCGACGAAGGTGGACAGAGATTTGCGAGCTACTGTTAGGATCAAGGTACTCATTATGGAGCTTTCCTTTTTTTACCTCTTTTTCTACTGCGTTCGTGATCCACTCTCTCTTTCACATTCTTTAGGTCACTCTTGTAGCGTGGAACGAAAAAGCTGGATGAAAACAGTATTAGGTGCTGTCCGCTTTTTAAAAATTATCTGTCGACGGCGTGTTGGGACAGTAAAGCTGTACATAATAATCTTATTAATGAAATCACCAATAGCTTAAGTCAACTGGATGTATCTGTGCCTAGTTCTGAAAAATGCTTCAACATATTGAAAGGGATAATTAATGTTCTACTGTTTATAGTGAGACAAGAAAACATTTTTAGATAGAGGAATACTCGCAGTGGAATGACGTTTGGTCCATCAATGTAACTTTAATGATATAATCACTAAAACATCTACCAGTAAAAAAAGTATGTAAGCTGTTCCGTGCGTTTAACGATCTATTACCTAGATACTAATGTTAGATTCATTCCTAACATTGACTGATAATGTGTTACAGCGGAGTGAAGTCAAGCTATTCCAAAACTAGGATCGAATACTGTTCAGTTTAGCAGAGGTTCAGAACAGGTGGATTTCATTAATAATATCAACATATGGACTCGATAAAGCGTAAATTATGTGCGGGGACATCTGCTGTTGACTTTCGAAGACTCATAGCGCAGACGACCCACCTATCCCTTCAGTCCCGCGTTCCAAACACATTATTGCCAATTTATTGTTAAGCTTTGTTGTGTGAGTTTTTAGTTACACTATGTGATCAAAAGTATCCAGACACCTCCAAAAATATACCTTTTTCATATTAGGAGCATTGTGCTACGACCTACTGCCACGTACGTCCTATCATCGACCTCAGCAGTCATTAGAAATTGTGAAAGAGCAGAATGGAGCGCTGCGCAGAACTCTCAGACTTCGAACGTGGTCAGACGATTAGGTGTCACTTGTGTCATACGTCTGTACGAGAGATTTCCACACTCCTAAACATCCCTAGGCCCACAGTTTCCGATGTGGTAGTGAAGTGGAAACCTGAAGGGTCAGGTGCAAGACAAAAGCGTACAGGCCGACCTCTTCTTTTGACTGACAGAGACCACCGACAATTGAAGAGGGTCGTAATGTGTAATAGGCAGACATCTATCCATACCATCACACAGGAATTCCAAACTGCATCAGGATCCACTGCAAGTACTATGACAGTTAGTCTGGAGGTGAGAAAACTTGAATGTCGTGGTCGAGCGGCTGCTCTTTAGCCACACATCTCGCTTGTAAACGCCGAACGACGCCTCGCTTGGTGTAAGGAGCGTAAACATTCAACGACTGAACAGTGGATAAAAGTTGTGCGGAGTGTCGAATCACGGTACACAATGTAGCGATCCGATGGCAGAATATGGATACGGCTAATGCCCGGTGAACGTCATCTGCCAGCGTTTGTGGTGCCAACAGTAAAATTCGGAGGCGGTGGTGTTATGGTGCGGTCGTGTTTTTCATGGGCTTCCACCCCTCGTTGTTTTGCGTAGCACTATTACAGCACAGGCCTACATTAATGTTTTATGCACCTTCTGGCCTCCCACTGTTGAAGAGCAATTCAGGGATGTCTATTGCATCTTTCAACACGATCGAGTCCCTGTTCATAACGCACAGCCTGTGACGGGGTGGTTACACGACGATAACATCCCTATAATCGGCTGGCAGGCACGGAGTCCTGACCTGAATCCTACTGAACACCTTTGGTTTTTTTTTTTTGGAAAGCCAATTTCATGCCAGGCCTCACCGATCGACATGGATACCTCTCCTCAGTGCAGCACTCCGTGAAGAATTGGCTCCCATACTCCAAGAAACCTTCCAGCACCTGATTGAACGTTTGCCTGCGACAGTTGAAGCTGTAATCAAGACTGAGGGTGGGCCAACACCGTACTGAATTCCAGCATTTCCGATGGAGGGCGCCACGACCTTGTAAGTAATTTTCAGCTAGGTGTCCGGATATTTTTGATAGCATAGTTTATTTTACCGAGTCACTGTACCTTTTCCATTTATGTTCGCAGTCACTGACGACAACTGTTAAACATTATGCATGACAGGTAAACGAACTCGTTCTTCGTGTACATATAAAACAAAAACTTGAAGTGTTGAAAGGACTGGACTTGGCAGAAAGTAGTACTACATTATAAGTCGAATGAGGTGTCGGAAAAGCAAAGATTAGTGACTGGAAAAAGAAACGCGTTGAAATTGAGCAGTTTGGAATGCGGCCATAAACGAATTTGTCTTCATACGAAAAACTTGACAATTCGTTGTTCTTGTGGTTCACTCAAAAAAGACGGAAGAGGACCCTTATTCTTGGTCATTTGAAAATGAAAAGTCGCTTCAACTGAAAAAGCTTATGGATGATGACCCATCATTTTCAGCTTGCTGTAGTTTCTTAGATCGTTGAAAGAAAAGACATGGGCTTAGACAGCTCAGAATTTCTGAGGAGAAGCTGTCAGCAGACATCGAACTACCTGCCAGTTGCTTAAATGATTACAAACACCATGTTTCTTTTCAAAACTGCTTACCGTGGAAGTTTACAAAGCCGATAAAGGAAGAGTGAATTTTAAGGCTTTGACAACAAAAGCCTTGCCTCACAAGAAGAGGAACCTGTTACAGGCTTTAAAGTGGACATACAATGTCTAACTGTATTAGTTTGCAACAACACCTCAGCAACAAACAAAATTCCGCTGACGGTAACAGCTTAATAGGCGAAACCACGACCCTTCAAAAACATTAACATCAGTTCACATCCTGCGTATTACAAGAATCAAAAAGATTCCTGAATGGATCGCGGCTTTTATCAAGGAATGGTCTCTAAAGTGAGTGCGTCCAGCGGAGAAAACGGACTGCCTAATCGTGCTGCGCTGTTTATAGACAATGCTCCGTGCTTCCCAGAAGAAATGGAAGTTGTTTGTGGAGACATCAAAGCAGTTTTTCTGCCACCGAATGAGTCTTCATTTCTTCAGCCTATGGACCAGGATGAGTTACAGCCCATTAAACGAGTATACAGAAAAATACTGCTTCGCACTTTATTTGAAGAGGATGAAAATGAAATAAAAATCCTGCAAAAACTTAAGAAGATTACAATAAAGGCCAATGTTTACTGGTTGGCTCGATCATGAGATAACACCTTGTGAGCACTGCGCTCTCATTTAGTGTCCGAAAGAGTCAGCCTACAGAATTTCTAAAACGAACCCTGCCGTCGAGAACAGTATGCCACAAAGGGCGTACATTCACCACGATATGGGGAAATTCACAGGCGCTTATTGACTATTGAGTCCTAAGCGCTGTAGTGTGCGAGTGAGACAGGCGAGAAGCTACGTTATAGGGAAACCCAGTAGAAGCCGTTTGTCGCCTAGGAGATGTAGAAGTGTTAAATGTGGCGAACCGAAGATTGGCTATAAAGGGAAACATTTATGGAAGTTATTTAATTGTGTAGTAATGCAGGGAATGAAGCAACAGCTGTTTTAATCCACCATCCTTCATAAATTTTCATGGTGATCCCAATAAAACTTGAATTACGATCATATCTATAGTAGTTTACTATTTACTGTTAAAGTGAAATTAACAAGTTTTGTTGCAAAGATCTAAATGCTTTGATCGACTTCAGCGACCGACATTTCATTTATAAACACAACATTAAAATGACGAACGTTGTTAATATCAACTCTGTAACTTTGTTTGTTTAAAAGATATGTTGTTGTTGTTGTCTTCAGTCCTGAGACTGGTTTGATGCAGCTCTCCATGCTACTGTATCCTGTGCAAGCTTCTTCATCTCCCAGTACCTACTGCAACCTACATCCTTATGAATCTGCTTAGTGTATTCATCTCTTGGTCTCCGTCTACGATTTTTACCCTCCAAGCTGCCCTCCAATATTAAATTGGTGATCCCTTGATGCCTCATAACATGTCCTACCAACCGATCCCTTCGTCTGATCAAGTTGTGCCACAAACTTCTCTTCTCCCCAAACCTATTCAATACTTCCTCATTAGTTATGTGATCTACCCATCTAATCTTCAGCATTCTTCTGTAGCACCACATTTCGAAAGCTTCTATTCTCTCCTTGTCCAAACTATTTATCGTCCATGTTTCACTTCCATACATGGCTACACTCCATACACATACTTTCAGAAACGACTTCCTGACACTTAAATCTATACTCGATGTTAACAAATTTCTCTACTTCAGAAACGCTTTCCTTGTCATTGCCAGTCTACATTTTTAATCCTCTCCACTTCGACCATCATCAGTTATTTTGCTCCCCAAATAGCAAAACTCCTTTACTACTTTAAGTGTCTCATTTCCTAATCTAACTCTCTCAGCATCACCCGACTTAATTCGAGTACATTCCATTATCCTCGTTTTGCTTTTGTTGATGTTCACCTTATATCCTCCTTTCAAGACACTGTCCATTCCGTTCAACTGCTCTTCCAAGACTCCTGCTGTCTCTGGCATAATTAAAATGTCGTCGGCGAACAATAAAGTTTTTTTTTCTTTTTCCATGGATTTTAATACCTACTCCGAATTTTTCTGTTGTTTCCTTTACTGCTTGCTCAATATACAGACTGAATAACATCGGGGAGAGGCTACAACCCTGTCTCACTCCTTCCCAACCCCTGCTTCCCTTTCATGTCCCTCGACTCTGATAACTGCCATCTGCTTTCTGTACAAACTGTAAAAAGCCTTTCGCTCCCTGTATTTTAGCCCTGCCACCTTTAGAATTTGAAAGAGAGTATTCGAGTCAACATTGTAAAAAGCTTTCTGTAAGTCTACAAATGCTAGAAACGTAGGTTTGCCTTTCCTTAATCTTTCTTCTAAAGTAAGTCGTAAGGTCAGTATTGCCTCACGTGTTCCAGTATTTCTACGGAATCCTTAAAAGTTATAGTAAATTTAAATTATCGGTATTTACAGTTACGCATCGGATCATCTATTTGTAGTATCGTTCCCAGAACCGATCGCGGTCCTCTGGTTTGGAGCCGAGTGGAAGGCTTAAACCAGAGGCTCAGACGATTCTGTGGAGAGCTGAGGTGCAAATTTCTTGACCTCCGCTATCGGGTGGAGAAATGTAGGGTCCCCCTGAATAGATCAGGCGTGCACTACACGCCGTAAGCGGCTACGAGGGTAGCGGAGTACGTGTGGAGTGCACATGGGGTTTTTTTAGGTTAGAGAATTCCCTCCCTAGGCCCGACAAGACGCCTCCTGAGACGCGGCAATGCAGGAGAAGGCAAAATGCAACAGGGAATAACAATATTAATGTGCTAATAGTAAACTGCTGGAGCGTCTATAGAAAGGTCCCAGAACTGCTCTCATCGCCCATATAGTACTAGGAACAGAAAGTTGGCTGAAACCACATTAAACAGTAATGAAATCCTAAACTCAGATTGGAATGTATACCGCAGAGACAGGCTGGACAGTGAAGGGGGAGGCGTGTTTATAGCGATAAGAAGTGCAATAGTATCGAAGGAAATTGACGGAGATTCGAATTGTGAAATGATTTAGGTGAAGGTCACGGTTAAAGCAGGCTTAGACATGGTAATTGGATGTCTCTATAGGCCCCCGGGCTCAGCAGCTTTTGTGGCTCAGCACCTGAAGAATAATTTGGAAAATATATGTAGTAGACTTCCCCCCCATGTTATAGTTCTGGGTGGAGATTTTAATTTGCCGGATATAGACTGGGAGACTCAAACGTTCATAACGGGTGGCAGGGACAAAGAATCCAGTGAAATATTTTAAAGTGCCTTATCTGAAAACTACCTTGAGCAGTTAAACAGAGAACCGACTCGTGGCGATAACATATTAGACCTTCTGGTGACAAACAGACCCGAACTATTTGAATCAGTTAATGCAGAACAAGGAATCAGCGATCATAAAGCGGTTACTGCATCGATGATTTCAGCCGTAAATAGAAATATTAAAAAAGGTAGGAAGATTTTTCTGTTTAGCAAAAGTGACAAAAAGCAGATTACAGAGTACCTGCCGGCTCAACACAAAAGTTTTGTCTCAAGTACAGATAGTGTTGAGGATCAGTGGACAAAGTTCAAAACCATCGTACACTATGCGTTAGATGAGTATGTGCCAAGGAAGATCGTAAGAGATGGGAAAGAGCCACAGTAGTACAACAACCGAGTTAGAAAACTGCTGCGGAAGCGAAGGGAACTTCACAGCAAACATAAACATAACCAAAGCCTTGCAGACAAACAAAAATTACGCGAAGCGAAATGTAGTGTGAGGAGGGCTATGCGATAGGCTTTCAATGAATTCGAAAGTAAAGTTCTATGTACTGACTTGGCAGAAAATCCTAAGAAATTTTGGTCCTATGTCAAAGCGGTAGGTGGATCAAAACAAAATGTCCAGACACTCTGTGACCAAAATGGTACTGAAACAGAGGATAACAGACTAAAGGCCGAAATACTAAATGTCTTCTTCCAAAGCTGTTTCACAGAGGAAGACTGCACTGTGCTTCTTTCTCTAGATTGTCGCACAGTTGACAAAATGGTAGATATCGAAGTAGACGACAGAGGGATAGAGAAACAATTAAAATCGCTCAAAAGAGGAAAGGCCGCTGGTCCTGATGGGATACCAGTTCGATTTTACACAGAGTACGCGAAGGAACTTGCCCCCCTTCTTGCAGCGGTGTACCGTAGGTCTCTAGAAGAGCGAAGCGTTCCAAAGGATTGAAAAAGGGCACAGGTCATCCACGTATTCAAGAAGGGACGTCGAACAGATGTGCAGAACTATAGACCTATATCTCTAACGTCGATCAGTTGTAGAAATTTGGAACAGGTATTATGTTCGAGTATAATGTCTTTTCTGGAGACTAGAAATCTACTCTGTAGGAATCAGCATGGGTTTCGAAAAAGACAGTCGTGTGAAACTCAGCTCGCGCTATTCGTCCACGAGATTCAGAGGGCCTTAGACACGGGTTCACAGGTAGATGCCGTGTTTCTTGACTTCCGCAAGGCGTTTAATGAACAAAGTAAGAGCATACGGACTAGCAGATCAATTGTGTGATTGGATTGAGGAGTTCCTAGACAACAGAACGCAGCATGTCATTCTGAATGGCGAGAAGTCTTCCGAAGTAAGAGTGATTTCAGGTGTGCCGCAGGGGAGTGTCATAGGACCGTTGCTATTCACAATATACATAAATGACCTGGTGGATGACATCGGAAGTTCACTGAGGCTTTTTGCAGATGATGCTGTTGGTGTATCGAGAGGTTTGAACAATGGAAATTTGTACTGAAATGCAGGAGGATCTGCAGCGAATTGACGCATGGTGCACGCAATGGCAATTGAATCTCAATGGAAACAAGTGTAGTGTGATGCGAATACATAGAAAGATAGGTCCCTTATCATTTAGCTACAAAATAGCAGGTCAGCAACTGGAAGCAGTTAATTCCATAAATTATCTGGGAGTACGCATTAGGAGTGATTTAAAATGGAATGATCATATAAAGTTGATGGTCGGTGAAGCGGACGCCATACTGAGATTCATTGGAAGAAACCTAAGGAAATGCAATCCGACAACAAAGGAAGTAGGTTACAGTACGCTTGTTCGCCCACTGCTTGAATACTGCTCAGCAGTGTGGTATCCGCACCAGGTAGGGTTGATAGAAGAGATAGAGAAGATCCAACGGAGAGCAGCGCGCTTCATTACAGGATCATTTAGTAATTGTGAAAGCGTCACGGAGATGATACATAAACTCCAATGGAAGACTCTGCAGGAGAGACGCTCAGTAGCTCGGAACGGGCTTTTGTTGGAGTTTCGAGAACATACCTTCACCGAAGAGTCAAGCAGTATATTGCTCCCTCCTACGTATATACGTGAAGAGACCATGAGGATAATATCAGAGAGATTAGAGCCCACACAGAAGCATACCGACAATGCTTCTTTCCACGTACAATACGAGACTGGAATACAAGGGAGAACCGATAGAGGTACTCAGGGTACCCTCCGCCATACACCGTCAGGTGGCTTGCGGAGCATGGATGTAGATGTAGATCATTTCATCCACACAAAACACATTGAAAGATGGCAACATGACATCTTATTGAACTATTAGGTAATAGAATATTTGTTGTAAAGCTTAGTGCTTAATAATAATTTTTTGTTCTTTATTTATTTATCAGAAAGCACGTTGGTGCAAGGCTTCTGGCCGTCGCAGTCGAAGCTAAGAAGGAAATTGTATTGGTTTTATGTAAAAGAATGTAACGTATATTGTTGTTGTTGTCTTCAGTCCTGAGACTGGTTTGATGCTGCTCTCCATGTTACTCTATCCTGTGCAAGCTGCTTCATCTCCCAGTACCTACTGCAACCTACATCCTTCTGAATCTGCTTAGTGTACTCATCTCTCGGTCTCCCTCTACGATTTTTACTCTCCACGCTGCCCTCCAATGCTAAATTTGTGATCCCTTGATGCCTCAAAACATGTCCTACCAACCGATCCCTTCTTCTAGTCAAGTTGTGCCACAAACTTCTCTTCTCCCCAATCCTAATCAATACCTCCTCATTAGTTATGTGATCTATCCACCTTATCTTCAGTATTCTTCTGTAGCACCACATTTCGAAAGCTTCTATTCTCTTCTTGTCCAAACTAGTTATCGTCCATGTTTCACTTCCATACATGGCTACACTCCAAACAAATACTTTCAGAAACGACTTCCTGATACATAAATCTGTATTCGATGTTAACAAATTTCTCTTCTTGAGAAACGCTTTCCTTGCCATTGCCAGTCTACATTTTATATCCTCTCTACTTCGACCATCATCAGTTATTTTGCTCCCCAAATAGCAAAACTCCTTTACTACTTTAAGTGTCTCATTTCCTATTCTAATTCCCTCAGCATCACCCGATTTAATTTGACTACATTCCATTATCCTCGTTTTGCTTTTGTTAATGTTCATCTTATATCCTCCTTTCAAGACACTGTCCATTCCGTTCAACTGCTCTTCCAAGTCCTTTGCCGTCTCTGACAGAATTACAATGTCATCGGCGAACCTCAAAGTTTTTACTTCGTCTCCATGAATTTTAATACCAATCCAAATTTTTCTTTTGTTTTCTTTACTGCTTGCTCAATATACAGATTGAATAACATCGGGGAGAGGCTACAACCCTGTCTCACTCCTTTCCCAACCACTGCTTCCCTTTCATGCCCCTCGACTCTTATTACTGCCATCTGGTTTCTGTACAAATTATAAATAGCCTTTCGCTCCCTGTATTTTACCCCTGCCAATATTAGAAATTGAAAAAGAATATTCCAGTCAACATTGTCAAAAGCTTTCTCTAAGTCTACAAATGCTAGAAACGTAGGTTTGCCTTTTCTTAATCTTTCTTCTAAGATAAGTCGTAAGGTCAGTATTGCCTCACGTGTTCCAACATTTCGACGGAATCCAAACTGATCCTCCCCGAGGTCTGCATCTACCAGCTTTTCCATTCGTCTGTAAAGAATTCGCGTTAGTATTTTGCAGCCGTGGCTTATTAAACTGATAGTTCGGTAATTTTCACATCTGTCAGCACCTGCTTTCTTTGGGATTGGAATTATTATATTCTTCTTGAAAACTGAGGGTATTTCGCCTGTCTCATACATCTTGCTCACCAGCTGGTAGAGTTTTGTCATGACTGGCTCTCCCAAGGCCGTCAGTAGTTCTAATGGAATGTTGTCTACTCCTGGGGCCTTGTTTCGACTCAGGTCTTTCAGTGCTCTGTCAAACTCTTCACGCAGTATCGTATCTCCCATTTCGTCTTCATCTACATCCTCTTCTATTTCCATAATATTGTCCTCAAGTACATCGCCCTTGTATAAACCTTCTATATACACCTTCCACCTTTCTGCCTTCCCTTCTTTGCTTAGAACTGGGCTGCCATCTGAGCTCTTCGTATTCATACACGTGGTTCTCTTCTCTCCAAAGGTCTCTTTAATTTTCCTGTAGGCAGTATCTATCTTACCCCTAGTGAGATAAGCTTCTACATCCTTACATTTGTCCTCTAGCCATCCCTGTTTAGCCATTTTGCACTTCCTGTCGATCTCATTTTTGAGACGTTTGTATTCCTTGTTGCCTGCTTCATTTACTGCTTTTTCATATTTTCTCCTTTCATCAATTAAATTCAATATTTCTTCTGTTACCCAAAGATTTGTAGCAGCCCTCGTCTTTGTACCTACTTTATCCTCTTCTGCCCTCACTACTACATCCCTCAGAGCTACCCATTCTTCTTCTACTGTATTTCTTTCCCCTATTCCTGTCAATTGTTCCCTTATGCTCTCTCTGAAACTCTGTACAACCCCTGGTTCTTTCAGTTTATCCAGGTCCCATCTCCTTAATTTCCCACATTTTTGCAGTTTCTTCAGTTTTAATCTACAGGTCATAACCAATATATTGTGGTCAGAGTTCACATCTGCCCCTGGAAATGTCTTACAACTTAAAACCTGCTTCCTAAATCTCTGTCTTACCATTATATAATCTATCTGATACCTTTTAGTATCTCCAGGGTTCTTCCACGTATACAACCTTCTTTCATGATTCTTAAACCAAGTGTTAGCTATGATTAAGTTGTGCTCTGTGCAAAATTCTACTAGGCGGCTTCCTCTTTCATTTCTTAGCCCCAATCCATATTCACCTACTATGTTTCCTTCTCTCCCTTTTCCTACACTCGAATTCCAGTCACCCATTACTATTAAATTTTCGTCTCCCTTCACTATCTGAATAATTTCTTTTATTTCATCGTACATTTCTTCAATTTCTTCATCATCTGCAGAGCTAGTTGGCATATAAACTTGTACTACTGTAGTAGGTGTGGGCTTCGTATCTATCTTGGCCACAATAATGCGTTCACTATGCTGTTTGTAGTAGCTTACCCGCATTCCTATTTTCCTATTCATTATTAAACCTACTCCTGCATTACCCCTATTTGATTTTGTGTTTATAACCCTGTAGTCACCTGACCAGAAGTCTTGTTCCTCCTGCCACCGAACTTCACTAATTCCCACTATATCTAACTTTAACCTATCCATTTGCCTTTTTAAATTTTCTAACCTACCTGCCCGATTAAGGGATCTGACATTCCACGCTCCGATCCGTAGAACGCCAGTTTTCTTTCTCCTGATAACAATATCCTCCTGAGTAGTCCCCGCCCGGAGATCCGAATGGGGGACTATTTTACCTCCGGAATATTTTACCCAAGAGGATGCCATCATCATTTAATCATACAGTAAAGCTGCATGTCCTCGGGAAAAATTACGGCTGTAGTTTCCCCTTGCTTTCAGCCGTTCGCAGTACCAGCACAGCAAGGCCGTTTTGGTTAATGTTGCAAGGCCAGATCAGTCAATCATCCAGACTGTTGCCCCTGCAACTACTGAAAAGGCTGCTGCCCCTCTTCAGGAACCACACGTTTGTCTGGCCTCTCAACAGATACCCCTCCGTTGTGGTTGCACCTACGGTACGGCCATCTGTATCGCTGAGGCACGCAAGCCTCCCCACCAACGGCACGGTCCATGGTTCATGGGGGGAGGTACGTATATTATGTAATGGATATTATTGTTACTTTATTTGGAACGTGAAAGTGGTCACGCGTTGATTATTTAAATATGATAAAATGTAAAAAAATATAGAATAAGCTGTAGGCAATCAAATAGACGGCTTCAGGAAAGGAAACTGAACTAGTCAGTTGAGCGAGGATGTCCGGGGCGGGAAAAAGCGGCCGGAGGCAGGCAGATAGGGACAGTTGTGGTCCAGACACCAAAGGGGACAGTGGTGGTGGAGCCGCAAAGGCGGACGGTCGGTCTTTAGGCAGCTACGAGGTGAAACAAATTAGAAAATTTCGCGTCGTGTGGTGTCTCTGAGCGGTGAGCAGCCGCGCGCCTGGTGTGGACTCCAACTTTTTTGGTAGATAACTTGTATCTCGCGATGACATTGTGGATCATCGATCTGTGTCAAATGGATATGCGCTCGATTGTAACAGTAACTCTCAATACGACCACTTTCGCTATTAGTTTGCTTTGTGAATAAACATTATTCTAGCCTAATTGCAACTATGTGGGCTGCATAATTTGTGGGTCGTTAATTTAGTTCTCGACATTATTACTACTGGTATTATATGTTAACTTTTGTATTTGACAAACTTGCAATGAACCAGACCATTTAACCAAAGGGTCACAAATGTCTAATTTAGGTCGTGTAGTACAACACGTGCAGTTCAACCCCTAGACGAGTTTGATCAAAGACATTTCGACGAAGAGGAACCGCATGTGAGCCCGAACATCTTTGGGATGTTAGCTCGCAACTGGTGACTCGTCCGGGAAAGGAACTTGGAAATTGGTAGTTGAGGGATAAAAATCTTGCAAAGTGTTCGAACAGGATTGGGTTTTGGAAAGTGTTAATTGCGGAATATAAACTCTGGAAAGCATAGAATTGGATTTGAATTCTGTAAAGTGTCTCCAAAAGCTTTATCTGAACTTCTACAGGCACGACCTCTCGCATAAGTTAAATGAAAGATCGGTTCAATACTGAGTATATGGTTTCTTTAACAGTTGTGAAATTACAGTTGTAATTCGCGCAGTTAAAACATTCTGTGATCTAGGTCCCAGGTCTGTGGCAGTTCAGGCAGTTAGCGTGGGGGCTCTGAGCTACGAATTTCGCAACATTTGTGTGCACCGAGTTTTATCAGTGGTTAAGAGTGATAAAGTTAGGCAGAAGAAGAGGCGACATCAAAAGCACGTGTTTCCAGTCAGCAGCGGCATCTTCAACGGCGATTCATCGCGAAGGGGCGGCTGCAGTACCACAGCAGAGGCCACGAGATCTTCAGCGTCGGCTTCAACTGCAACATAGGCAGCAATACCATGGCACAAGGATCCAGCACGACAATGCTAAGTACCTGCGCTGATAGATTATCCATGGTTCTGCAGTTCAATTGTCAATAATAGACGTCGCTAATATTAAGCAGTCGGCAAGTTTGCGTGGGTACGAAAATATTAGCGAATCGCTTAGCCCAAAGTCGGGGCGGGAGAGCGTGATCTGCAATGAATTCAGTAGGGCAAACAGTCCGAAATGAGGCAAGGGAGATGAATTTGGGGGAAACATGGTGACGCAATTAACGCACAATATGATAATAGGATTGGGATCCAAAATTGATGTGTTAAAATCGAAATGGGATCAAAAACACACACTCCTGGAAATGGAAAAAAGAACACATTGACACCGGTGTGTCAGACCCACCATATTTGCTCCGGACACTGCCAGAGGGCTGTACAAGCAATGATAACACGCACGACACAGCGGACACACCAGGAACCGCGGTGTTGGCCGTCGAATGGCGCTAGCTGCGCAGCATTTGTGCACCGCCGCCGTCAGTGTCAGCCAGTTTGGCGTGGCATACGGAGCTCCATCGCAATCTTCAACACTGGTAGCATGCCACGACACCGTGGACGTGAACCGTATGTGCAGTTGACGGACTTTGAGCGAGGGCGTATAGTGAGCTTGCGGGAGGCCGGGTGGACGTACCGCCGAATTGCTCAACACGTGGGGCGTGAGGTCTCCACAGTACATCGATGTTGTCACCAGTGGTCGGCGGAAGGTGCACGTGCCCGTCGACCTGGGACCGGACCGCAGCGACGCACGGATGCACGCCAAGACCGTAGGATCCTACGCAGTGCCGTAGGGGACCACACCGCCACTTCCCAGCAAATTAGGGACACTGTCGCTCCTGGGGTATCGGCAAGGACCATTCGCAACCGTCTCCATGAAGCTGGGCTACGGTCCCGCACACCGTTAGGCCGTCTTCCACTCACGCCCCAACATCGTGCAGCCCGCCTCCAGTGGTGTCGTGACAGGCGTGAATGGAGGGACGAATGGAGACGTGTCGTCTTCAGCGATGAGAGTCGCTTCTGCCTTGGTGCCAATGATGGTCGTATGCGTGTTTGGCGCCGTGCAGGTGAGCGCCACAATCAGGACTGCATACGACCGAGGCACACAGGGCCAACACCCGGCATCATGGTGTGGGGAGCGATCTCCTACACTGGCCGTACACCTCTGGTGATCGTCGAGGGGACACTGAATAGTGCACGGTACATCCAAACCGTCATCGAACCCATCGTTCTACCATTCCTAGACCGGCAAGGGAACTTGCTGTTCCAACAGGACAATGCACGTCCGCATGTATCCCGTGCCACCCAACGTGCTCTAGAAGGTGTAAGTCAACTACCCTGGCCAGCAAGATCTCCGGATCTGTCCCCCATTGAGCATGTTTGGGACTGGATGAAGCGTCGTCTCACGCGGTCTGCACGTCCAGCACGAACGCTGGTCCAGCTGAGGCGCCAGGTGGAAATGGCATGGCAAGCCGTTCCACAGGACTACATCGAGCATCTCTACGATCGTCTCCATGGGAGAATAGCAGCCTGCATTGCTGCGAAAGGTGGATGTACACTGTACTAGTGCCGACATTGTGCATGCTCTGTTGCCTGTGTCTATGTGCCTGTGGTTCTGTCAGTGTGATCATGTGATGTATCTGACCCCAGGAATGTGTCAATAAAGTTTCCCCTTCCTGGGACAATGAATTCACGGTGTTCTTATTTCAGTTTCCAGAAGTGTAGTTTGTTAGAACCCATATGGGTAACGTAAATTTAAAAACTGATTCTGTTAGAACCGATATGGTTGACGTAAATTTAAAAATTGATTCGCTTCAATTCGAAATAGCTTCCGTTGTGAAAGACGAAGTAGGTAGAATGGCTAGTGGAATCGAGAATCGGGTCGACGGAAAACTAAAAACCATTCGGGATGAAGTTGGTATACTTGACTGTAAGGTAGATCAAGCGGAGAAAAATTTTAGTGATAAGGTGGAGAAGTTGCAGGCAGGTCTGGGAGGCAACGTAAGAAATTGTATGAATAGGCAAGATGCTCTAATGGCTGAGACGACACAGGTTATTAGCAACTTATTCGTTCGGATAGGTAAAGGGGAGAAAGAAGTAGATAAAGTAAAGGAACAAGTAGAATCTGGCATTAATACTGAAAATAGTGAAATTAAAAAGCAAATGAATGAAATAAAAAGCGAACTGAATTCTTTCGCTGCACATCAAACCTCTACAGTGATCAGTGTTCCGTGGATGAACTCGGGATAGGTCAGATGTTTTGCAGACTACATCTCTGTCTTACACCCTTTATAATTCGTGTATTTCAATCTTGGTCTTCGACTCTCATAATTTCCTCTTGGATTCTACATATTACGTATTGCTCGTCTGACGATATGGCTTACTCCTATTTTTCTCCAGATTACGAACATCATTCACCACTTTACAATGTCGAACGCTTTCTCCCGGTCAACAAATCATACGATAGCGTCTCGATTTTTCTTTAGTCTTGCTTTCATTATCAACCGCAACGTCTTAATATCCTCTGTGGTGCCTTTACCTGTGCTAAATCTGTAATCATCATGTAACTGATGCAAAGTTTTCTTTTTCACTTCTGTATATTATTCTTGTCAGGAGCTTTGATGCATGAGCTGTTGAGCTGATCGTGCGATAACACTTGCTGCTCTTGCAATCTTGGAAATTATGTAGATGACGTTTTTCCGAAAGCCTGATGGTGTATCGCAGTTCTCATACATTCTACAAACCAACGCGAAAAATTGTTTTTCTCCTACTTCCCCCCCAACGATTTTAGAAATTTAGATGGAATGTTATCTTTGCCTGCTGCCTTACTTGAGTTTGTCTTTCAGAGGTCTTCTATATCCTGAATCTAATACTTGATCGCCTATGTCTTTCCTGTTGATTCCTATTTCTTGTTGTATTACGTCGTCAAATATGTCCTCCCACACAGAGGAACTCAGTGTTCTCTTTCCACCTACCCGCTCTCGCCTCTACATTCAGTACTGGAACTCCCATGTCACTCATAATGTTACCGCCTAAGGTTGTTTCTGATATCCTATATACTGAGTCGCTCCTTCCGACAATCATTTCTTTTTCGATTTATTCACATTTTTCATGTAGCTATTTCGCCCTAACTTCCACACGCTTCCTAGTTATTTCATTCCTAAGCGACTTGTATTTCCGTATTCCTGAAGATTTTTGTACTTCCTTTTTCGTCGATCAACTGAAGTAATTATTCTGTTACCCATGGATTCTTCGCAGTTGCCTTCCTTTACCTATGCTTTTCCTTCCAATTTATGAAATTACCCTTTTTGGAGATGTCCATTCCTCTTCAACAGAACTCCCTACTGAATTATTCATTATCGCAATATATATACCCTCAGAGAAATTCAAGCGCATCTCTTCTATTCTTAGTACTTTCGTAACACACTTCTTTGCGCTTTGATTCTTCCTGACTAAAACTTCAGCTATACTTCATCGATTTAAAATTGTGATCTGAGTCCATATATGCCCCTGGGTAGATTAAGGAAAAGCAAAACAATGTTAATAACACTTAGGACTTGGAGGAAGCTTTTGACAATATCGGCTTAAATGCTCTCCTTGAAGTTTTCAAGGAGTCAAGGCTGAAATGTAAGGATCGAAAGGTTATTAATAACTTGTACAGGAACTAGACGGCAGTTACAAAACTCGAGAGGCATGAAAGTGAAGCAAATTTAAGAAGGGAGCGAGTCAGTGTTGTAGCCAATTCCTGATGTCATTCAATCGATACATTGAAGAAGTAGTAAAGAAAATCAAAGAAAAATTTGGAGAAGGAATTGAAGTTCACGGAGAAGAAATAAAAAAAATTGAGGTTTTACAGTAACATTGTGACTCTGTCAGAGGCAGGACTCGGAAGACCATGTGAACGGAATGAATACTGTCTTGAAAGGAGGACTTAAGATGAACATGAACAAAAGCAAAACAACAATGGTGGAATGTGGTCGAATTAAATGAGGGATGCTGAGGAAATTAAAAGTCGTAGATGGGCTATATTATTTTAGCAGTAAATTACCTGATGATTTCCGATGCAGAGGAGATATAAAATTTTGACTGGCAATCGAAAGAGAAGTGTTTCTGAAGAAGAGAAATTTGTTAACAGCGAATATAAATTTAAATGTCAGTAAATCTTTTTCAAAGGTATTTTTGTGGAGTGTAGCCTTGTAGTAAGTGAAGCACGGGCGATAAACAGTTGCAGAAGAAGAGACTAGAAGCTTTTGAAATGTGGTGGTACATAACAATGCTGAAGATTAGATGGGTCGATCACGTAACTGATGAGGAGCTTCTCAGTAGGACAGGGGAGAAGACTAAAAGATGGGACCAGTTGGTAGGACACACTATGAGGCATCAAAGAATCATTAGAGCTGGAAGCATGTGCGGGGATTTAAAATAGTAAAGGGATACCAAGTGATGAATTACAGTAAGTAAGTTCAAATGGAAGTAGTTGGAGCAGTTAGAGTGTCCAGGATAGACCAGTCTTATGACTGAGGACCATAACAACAATAATAGTACCAAGTCTAAAAACAGAGACTGCTATATAGCTCCCACACTAAATTTGTATAATCATAACATAATTAACGGCCTTGGGACAACCAGTCCTGACAAAACTCTACCAGCTGGTGAGCAAGATGTATGAGACAGGCGAAATACCCTCAGACTTCAAGAAGAATATAATAATTCCAATCCCAAAGAAAGCAGGTGTTGACAGATGTGATAATTACCGAACTATCAGTTTAATAAGTCACGGCTGCAAAACACTAACACGAATTCTTTACAGACGAATGGAAAAACTGGTAGATGCAGACCTCGGGGAGGATCAGTTTGGATTCCGTCGAAATGTTGGAACACGTGAGGCAATACTGACCTTACGACTTATCTTAGAAGAAAGATTAAGAAAAGGCAAACCTACGTTTCTAGCATTTGTAGACTTAGAGAAAGCTTTTGACAATGTTGACTGGAATACTCTTTTTCAAATTCTAAAGGTGGCAGGGGTAAAATACAGGGAGCGAAAGGCTATTTATAATTTGTACAGAAACCAGATGGCAGTCATAAGAGTCGAGGGGAATGAAAGGGAAGCAGTGGTTGGGAAAGGAGTGAGACAGGGTTGTAGCCTCTCCCCGATGTTATTCAATCTGTATATTGAGCAAGCAGTAAAGGAAACAAAAGAAAAATTTGGAGTAGGTATTAAAATTCATGGAGACGAAGTAAAAACTTTGAGGTTCGCCGATGACATTGTAATTCTGTCAGAGACGGCAAAGGACTTGGAAGAGCAGTTGAACGGAATGGACAGTGTCTTGAAAGGAGGATATAAGATGAACATTAACAAAAGCAAAACGAGGATAATGGAATGTAGTCAAATTAAATCGGGTGATGCTGAGGGAATTAGATTAGGAAATGAGACACTTAAAGTAGTAAAGGAGTTTTGCTATTTAGGAAGTAAAATAACTGATGATGGTCGAAGTAGAGAGGATATAAAATGTAGACTGGCAATGGCAAGGAAAGCGTTTCTGAAGAAGAGAAATTTGTTAACATCGAATATAGATTTATGTATTAGGAAGTCGTTTCTGAAAGTATTTGTTTGGAGTGTAGCCATGTATGGAAGTGAAACATGGACGATAACTAGTTTGGACAAGAAGAGAATAGAAGCTTTCGAAATGTGGTGCTACAGAAAAATACTGAAGATAAGGTGGATAGAGCACGTAACTAATGAGGAGGTATTGAATAGGATTGGGGAGAAGAGAAGTTTGTGGCACAACTTGACTAGAAGAAGGGATCGGTTGGTAGGACATGTTTTGAGGCATCAAGGGATCACAAATTTAGCATTGGAGGGCAGCGTGGAGGGTAAAAATCGTAGAGGGAGACCGAGAGATGAGTACACTAAGCAGATTCAGAAGGATGTAGGTTGCAGTAGGTACTGGGAGATGAAGCAGCTTGCACAGGATAGAGTAGCATGGAGAGCTGCATCAAACCAGTCTCAGGACTGAAGACAACAACAACAACAACATAATTAATGTCATAAATCTAAGTTACTGTGGTGCCTTGGGCCTAATGTAGATTTTTAAAATCAAGCATGCCACTTTCATTTACTGGATGTTGATATTGGTGGTGGATTATATGATCATGCTGATGACAACTTTCTGTTTTAGGATGTAGATCCTTCAAGCATCAAAATCTGATAGTAGTCACTTAGCATATAAGGGCTTTCCTTCCACAATATGTCCTGGTGGAACCTTTCCACATGCTAGCCACTAACTGCTCCCAAATTAGCAGGAAAGAATTGTTAATGCGGATGAAGAAAGTACACCTTTAGAGACATTCTGCATGCAATGTTTTTATAGTTCTCTATAAGATATCCCACTAACTTGTTACTGTTTTGCGCTCTTTTATTCACTAGGAAACCTACAACTACACTACTGGGCATTAAAATTGATACACCACCAAGATGAAGTGCTACAGACGCGAAAATTAACCGACAGGAAGAATATGCTGTGATATGCAAATGATTAGGCTTTCAGAGCATTCATATTAGGTTGCCGCCGGTGGCGACACCTACAACGGACTGACAAGATGAAATTTTTCCTACTGAATTCTCATACACAAACAGCAGTTGACCGGCGTTGCCTGGTGAAACGCTGTTTTGATGCCTCTTGTAAGGAGGAGAAATGCGTACCATCACGTTTCCGACTTTGATAAAGGGCGGATCGTAGCCTATCGCGATTACTGTTTATCGTATCGCGACGTTGCTGCACGTGTTGATCGAGATCCAATGACTGTTAGCAGAAAATGGAATCTGTGGGTTCAGGAGGGTAATACGGAACGCCGTGCTGGATCCCAACGGTCTCGCATCAATAGAAGTCGAGGTGGCAGGCCTCTCATAGGCATGGCTGTAACGGATCCTCCAGCGACGTCCCGAGTCCTGAGTCAACAAATGGGTTCGTTTGCAAGACAACAACCATCTGCACGAACAGTTCGACTGCGTTTGCAGCAACATGGACTATCGACTCGGTGACCATTGCTGTGGTTACCCTTGCCACTGCATCACATTGAAACGTCCCCTTAGAAAAACTTATGCAAGACTGTGCTTAAACTGACACAAAATATTTTTAGTGCAACGGAATCTGACTTTCAATAATCCCTACAAAAGAATGGCTCTGACTAACATTAACCTAAACCTTTCACAAATCACTTACCTCACCAAAAACCTTCGTTACTCGAACTACTGCAATACAGCGAGCTCCACTACTGCCAGCTAACTAAAAGATTCAAACTATGGAAGTCACTAACTACTGATAGGCACAGTTAGCAAATGAAAGAATTTAAAAGAGAACAAGCAATGCATTTACCGTAATAGTCATAATATACACTCCCGGAAATGGAAAAAAGAACACCTTGACACCGGTGTGTCAGACCCACCATACTTGCTCCGGACACTGCGAGAGGGCTGTACAAGCAATGATCACACGCACGGCACAGCGGACACACCAGGAACCGCGGTGTTGGCCGTCGAATGGCGCTAGCTGCGCAGCATTTGTGCACCGCCGCCGTCAGTGTCAGCCAGTTTGGCGTGGCATACGGAGCTCCATCGCAGTCTTTAACACTGGTAGCATGCCGCGACAGCGTGGACGTGAACCGTATGTGCAATTGACGGACTTTGAGCGAGGGCGTATAGTGGGCATGCGGGAGCCCGGGTGGACGTAACGCCGAATTGCTCAACACGTGGGGCATGAGGTCTCCACAGTACATCGATGTGGTGGGCAGTGGTCGCCGGAAGGTGCACGTGCCCGTCGACCTTGGACCGGACCGCAGCGACGCACGGATGCACGCCAAGACCATAGGATCCTACGCAGTGCCGTAGGGGACCACACCGCCACTTCCCAGCAAATTAGGGACACTGTCGCTCCTGGGGTATCAGCGAGGACCATTCGCAACCGTCTCCATGAAGCTGGGCTACGGTCCCGCACACCGTTAGGCCGTCTTCCGCTCACGCCCCAACATCGTGCAGCCCGCCTCCAGGGGTGTCGCGACAGGCGTGAATGGAGGGACGAATGGAGACGTGTCGTCTTCAGCGATGAGAGTCGCTTCTGCTTTGGTGTCAATGATGGTCGTATGCGTGTTTGGCGCCGTGCAGGTGAGCGCCACAATCAGGACTGCATACGACCAAGGCACGCAGGGCCATCACCCGGCATCATGGTGTGGGGAGCGATCTTCTACACTGACCGTACACCTCTGGAGATCGTCGAGGGGACACTGAATAGTGCACGGTACATCCAAACCGCCATCGAACCCATCGTTCTACCATTCCTAGACCGGCAAGGGAACTTGCTGTTCCAACAGGACAATGCACGTCCTCATGTATCCCGTGCCACCCAACGTGCTCTAGAAGGTGTAAGTCAACTACCCTGGCCAGCAAGATCTCCGGATCTGTCCCCCATTGAGCATGTTTGGGACTGGATGAAGCGTCGTCTCACGCGGTCTGCACGTCCAGCACGAACGCTGGTCCAGCTGAGGCGCCAGGTGGAAATGGCATGGCAAGCCGTTCCACAGGACTACATCAAGCCTCTCTACGATCGTCTCCATGGGAGAATAGCAGCCTGCATTGCTGCGAAAGGTGGATATACACTGTACTATTGCCGACATTGTGCATGCTCTGTTGCCTGTGTCTATGTGCCTGTGGTTGTGTCAGTGTGATCATGTGATGTATCTGACCCCAGGAATGTGTCAATAAAGTTTCCCCTTCCTGGGACAGTGAATTCACGGTGTTCTTATTTCAATTTCCAGGAGTGTGTATATATATATATATATATATATATATATATATATATATATATATATATATATATATATATATATATATATATCAGTTCATGACATCAATTCTTACAAATTTCAAAACTCCGCCATCTCTCTCCCCACGTCCACCACTGCTGGCGGCTCACCTCCAACTGCGCAACGCTACGCGCTGCTAACATCCAGCTGCCGGTGCCCAACACTACAATGGCAGACAACAATGCAAACCAGCCACAGACTGCACACGGCACAGCCAGTGATTTTCATACAGAGCGCTATGTGGCGGCGGCGTTACCAATAAAAAAACCTAAACAGCCTACTTACATAGCCCCCATTCTCGCCACAAAAAATTTACAAATTGTTTTGGGCAGTAGCCAATACAGATTTGTAATTTTTTTCATAATTACAATAACAAAGGTATCAAATGCACACACTTATCGATACAATGTTGGTCGAAAGCTAAAATTTTCTCACAGTCCATGAAGACAGTCCTGATCATTAGTCAAAGTAAAATTGCAGTGTTTTTCTCAAAGTCTGAGTAGTAAACGAAAATGCACACGGAAGTAGTGGATTTCCATGCAGTCTTGAAGAAGTAGTGTTGTCCTTCCAACGGAAAGACAGTGCTCACTCTTGACGTGCAGACAGGTAATGGGCCACAACAGAGCAAACCCACAGCAGAGTCAGTCGAAGTTTTGAAGAATATTGGTAGGTAGGTCATCGCAGAAAAGACCCACTGTACTCCTGGTAGAGAAGGCCAGCAGCCATCTGCTGTGACTGTGTAGGTGCACAATCACCATCGAAGAGTCTTGAGGAGAATATAGCAAGTCCATAAACCACCACTTGTCCACTCCCAAAGAATTTGTTTGAAATGTCCTTAGAACCAGCAATCCTGTTATCCAGTCCCTTGCTGAATTATTAACACACGTGCAAACACTATCAGTCCCTACTTCTCACATATTGTCCATATACTATGACCAACAGAAACGTGTGCAGTGAAATGATACTTAATTTGAAGAACTGGTGTCTATACAATTATAAATTTGAAACATTAAAATACAATTACAAAGGCACAAAATACGTCATTAAAGAACATAACAATACAGATAACATTTGCAGCAAAAAGGGCTTTACAAAAGAATCGAAATAACAAATACATCAATGTTACAAAAATTACGACATAAGTACATGCATAAAAGATCAGAATAACTTTTGAAACACCAACTTCACACATGAGCATTAGAACAAAACAGAATAAATAATGTGTAAACATCTTTACGAAGTAAATAAGATGTTACTAGTGCAAATTATATTTGAGGATAACAGTATTCCTCATCATAGTGAATGTAGCTTAGTATTAGAAGAGAAAAAATTCTATGAACAGTACACAGAGACTGGAAGAAAATAAATACACAAGGGTACACAAACACATAGTGTGATAACACAAAAGGAAAAGACAGGGATTGTTTTCAGGGTAACATTTGGTACTGCAGTCCAACCGAAAACTTTATTCCATAGATCGTCCCTCCTATTTCAACATTTGCTCCAGCCAAAACAAAAAAAAAAAAAAAAAAAAAAAATCTATCCAAGCATGCTTTCTGTATTCTGTTCACATCCTGTTTCAAAAATAGTTTTTCTCCACTGTACACAACTTTTTTGGCCAAATCATTTTCGTATAACTTCTCAATGCATTTCTTCCAATTCCTCATAGTTAGTTTCTTATATAGTCTACCCCCTCTTAAGCTAACTTAAAATCTACTGAGCTCAGATGCTAAACTAAGGGACGAGGCAATGCAGCAGCACAAAACAATTAATATAAAACAGCAATGAAAAAAATGGAAGTTGTCAAAGCAGGCAGCAATGTAACAACTGATATAAGGCAATGCGCAGCAAACAAGAAAAATAAATCCGTAGTAAAACTGGCTTAACAGAGTAATACAAAGTCAAATTCAGTAACATTATGCCTGGCAAACAGCAGCAGCAAATGCAATAACTCTTCCCTAAACATGACAAAGCTCAAGCAGAAAAAATATTACAGTAAAAATGACCATATTTAATACCTACGTCACATCTTAATACTAGAGTGATCCATCACGATAACTTACTCTACCATTGAATCTTTTATTTAGCTGGCAGTAGTGGCGCTCGCTGTATTGCAGTAGTTCGAGTAACGAAGATTTCTGGTGAGGTAAGTGATTTGTGAAAGGTATAAGTTAATGTTAGCCTGGGCCATTCTTTTGCAGAGATTATTGACAGTCAGATTGCGTTGCGCTAAAAAATACTATGTGTCACTTTAAGCACAGCCATGTATAATTTTTCTAAGTGGACGTTGTCATCTGTCAGTTCTAGTATAATATATTTGTCCAATGAATACCCATTTATCATGTGCATTTGTTCTTGGTGGAGCAAATTTAATGGCCGGTAGTGTACATATTAACAATAATAGCTGGGCTTCAAGAACTAACTAATTTTATTCGAGGTTCTTGTGCCATGTGCCGAAACTATTCCCAAAGTTTTGGTATTTTCCGAGTTTGTGCCTCTCTGGTGATATCGCTGGTCGTGTAGAATCTCTTATCAGACTGGCTTGTGGTATGAATGTGGTCCGTGAGGCGGCATGTGACGGGCATCAAGAAGGGTCTTGAGTTGGTAGCGGCACGGGGTGCGTGGCGAGTGGGGTCCTATGTTGGGAGCATCGCATGTATCTGCCGGAAAACGACTTGGCCGCACCTAAAGCGATAGCGCGGCCTAGATGTATTTGAGAGCCTTTGTTTGGAAAGCTGTAATTTGGAAAGAAACTCCCCTTTTGCTTGCAAGAGCGCTTCAGTTACACAGTACCGTTGTTTTCAGAAGGAGATCGGTGGGTAAAGCAACGGTTGAGGGTTGTACAGCTGTCATTACACTTTCACTGCACCCTGGTTGCAGCTACACATGAGTACTGAAAAATTTCAAGTAAAACTGTCTAACTTTATTGTTCATATGTTCAAATGTGTGTGAAATCCTATGGGACTACCTGCTAAGGTCATCAGTCCCTAAAATTACACACTATCTAATCTAAATTATCCTAAGGACACACACACACACACACCCATGCCCGAGGGAGGACTCGAACCTCCGCCCGACCAGCCGCACAGTCCATGACTGCAGCGCCCTACACCGCTCGGCTAATCCCGCACGGCAGTAACTTTATGATTGAGTACTTGCCCATCGGTGTGTTTTAGTTATTTGTCATGAGAAATTGTTATTGATGTGCCCTTGTGGGGAGCCATTAGTTCCGTTATTTCGTGACTGGTCATTTGTTTGTTTTTACTGTTTATGCTACGGTGTTGTCATTGAGTTTGCCGTGTTGTGGGCCAGTACTTCGTATACATGTGTGGGCCCACCAATGCTAACTGATTTATGTTTCAGGTTTTATCACGAAAGTTTAATGATGTGTGGTATACTGACAGGAAGAGTGCGCTAGACAGACGTGAGAAATGAAATACGATTGCAAGATGATGACTCTGTAAACACACTGAGGTGGCAGCAGGTGAATTCTGATGCTGCAGATTTGTTCTTGAGTTACGTAATTACCTTTTGTAATTGAGCAGTTCGCGTCTCTTAATTTTGCGGTCATCTGAAGGGGTTTTGCATCTAATCCTGTCTCTAAATCGTCCGGTACTCCTGTACAGTAAAAGACAAAACTTTTAATTGTAACACGAGAAAAACTGGCGTGTACAGAACTTGCGATAGGGGAGCCCTGCTGTAATTTGTAACATATCTCAAGTGCTTTTGATAAATTGGGTTTATCTGAGTATCGTTTTAACTTTTAATTGATGTCACTTATTTATTATAATTTTTTAAGGGTTACTACAGGAGTTTTTAAGATATATTTGGGGATTTTATATTTTTTAACGCAACTATTTATCAGGCTTGAGTTGAAACTTTTAACTGATGTTATAATTGGTCTGGGCTCAAGTTTCAAAAACTGTGTGTGAAATCTTATGGGACTTAACTGCTAAGGTCATCAGTCCCTAAACTTACACACTACTTAACCTAAATAATCCTAAGGACAAACACACACACCCATGCCCGAGGGAGGACTCGAACCTCCGCCGGGACCAGCCGCACAGTCCATGACTGCAGCGCCATAGACCGCTCGACTAATCCCGCGCGGCGGGCTAAAGTTTGATACTAATGTATCACCACTACTTTACCCCTGATATTGTATCGGTGTAAATATTATCAATTAAGACTAAACCTTGTAATGGCTACCCTTTGAAAGAAGAAAAAGAAGGGATCAGACAATATGTTTTTAATAACTTTTGGGCAAGAACTGTGTGTTAATAAATTAGCTTTAAAGGATGTCTGAATTTATGTTGGCCGAGCATCTTACCATTCCTTGACAGCGCCTACCATACCAGTTCATATAATGGATTAACTTCCAAATGCGTATCCCTATAGAAATGCTGTCTTTCCATTTTGAATCATGTAGCTCAGGGAACACTTCATGTAAATGCGCCATTGCCTCTTTTCTCCAACCACTTTACGAAAGTCTCGATGAATTCGAGTTTTATATGCAGTGGGGGGGGGGGGGGGGGGAAGACATTTTGGAAATCCACCAAAGGTATATATTTCACATTATGTTTCACACTCTCAAATTCTCTCGTATCAGTCAATGTTTAATAGCATAATGTTGTCTGTTGGATGGCTGTGTCAAAAACTAATGATTCAACAATACTTTGTGAAGCCATTATCGAGGCCAGTTTATAAACAAGTTACCTTAAGATCACCACAGATTTTCAGTTGTGTATTTTGCAATTAATAGCTTCAAGATGTAAGTAGGATGTTTAGGACTTTTTATTGGTAACGCCACGTAGCGCTCCGTATGAAAAATCACTGGCTGTGTTGTGCGCAGTCTGTGGCTGGTTTGCATTGTTGTCTGCCGTTGTAGCGTTGGGCAGATGGATGCGAACAGCTCGTAGCGTTGCGCAGTTGGAGGTGAGCCGCCAGCAGTGGTGGATGTGGGGAGAGAGAAGGCGGAGTTTTGAAATTTGTAAGAATGGATGTCATAAACTGATATATATATATATATATATATTATGACTATTAAGGTAAATACATTGTTTGTTCTCTATTAAAATCTTTCATTCGCTAACTATGCCTATCAGTAGTTAGTGCCTTCAATAGTTTGAATCTTTTATTTAGCTGGCAGTAGTGGCGCTCGCTGTATTGCAGTAGTTCGAGTAACGAAGATTTTTGGTGAGGTAAGCGATTTGTGAATGGTATAGGTTAATGTTAGTCAGGGCCATTCTTTTGTAGGGATTATTGAAAGTCAGATTGCGTTGCGCTAAAGATATTGAGTGTCAGTTTAAGGACAGTCTTGTATACTTTTTCCAAGTGGACGTTTCGAAGAATGTCCGAAAAATTTACGGAATTCTCTTTGACTATAACGGAATATCCTGCTGATGCAGCTGGAAGCATAGAAACATATTGTTATTATGCAATAGCACATCTTCGGGCTTCTCTTGCAAGCGTCTGTAAACATGTGCCACTCTGCAGATCGATATGGTATATTTAACTGTCATTAAATCTACTATATGACAAAAAATTAAAAATGTTATGTTTAAGGAGTTGCTCACATTAACAGATAGCTCACATAACTGAGACGATATTCCATAAGCACGCAATTTCGCTATGAGCTGCTTGTGTGGTACAATGTCAAAAGCCTTCTGGAAATACAGAAATACGGAATCGATCTGATTTCCCGTGTCAATATAACTCAACACTTCGTGCGAGTAAAGAGCTAGTTCTGTATCACAAGGACGATGTTTTCTAAATTCGGGTTGACTGTGTGTCAGTACACCGGTTTCTTCTAGGTCATTCTTAATGTTCGATCATAATATATGTTCCAAAATCCTGCTGCATATCGACGTCAATGATCTTGACAAGTGTGCTGTTAGAAACACACGGGTGACTGTTGTGTTGCTTTCCTGAGCTTTCTCTGCATGTGGAAGGCCATTTATGTTTCCCTTGTTATCACTGTGTTGCCGCCATCACTAGGCCATAAACGTTAGTGTGACAAGGACCCGTAGTTTACAGCCTGTTGGTATTATTACGCCCACACATAGAACAAATGTTAGGGTGTGTCTAACCGCTGCATCTTACGTCATTCTACGATGTTAGTCCAGAAGATATAACGCCTTATAGAATGCGATGAGTGTAAAACTAGGTCCTCCTAAAATGGAGCGCAAACCACCGAGTCTGTACCTATCCACCGTTTGTTAATGAGAACGCTTAGCGACTTCCGACGGACTTTAAATATAATTTCATATCTTTTCTGAAGTTCTTACCGCTTATATGCTTAACGTCAAATACTTCACACATTAACTCATTTGTACACTAATCAGATGTTCACAACTGTTATATAGAGGGGAAATTCTATTCTTTAAAGAATGGCGTGTTACTGGTTACTTACGAGGAATATCTGGAAAGAAGCACTGTCGGACGGATAAACACCTACATTCAGTAGAGGTGGGAATGGAAAGATGGGACATTGAAGCGTAGCTCAGGAACACCCGGGGCAATTTCAGCCAGGCTTTTTAGGTACTGTAGCAGTAAGATTGCCCTGTCACTAGAGGTGGAATGCGGATAGGAAGGAATCACGAAAAAATGTTCGGAAACGAGCTGTTGGTATTTATTTCCTGTATTTAATTGATCTGGACTACTTTTAAAGTGTGAAATTCAATATGTCTATTACTTGTGCTGTTCACAACGTCAACCAAGACGAGAGGATGAGCACTGCAGCGACCCAATAATTTTGTGATCGTGTTTCGGAACCTAAGATCAAGCCACGTGGTTGAAACCCATTGACATACTTTAAAATAGCAGGGAATCAGGCGTACATGTACACAATACAATTTGCATAAACAAATGTAGGAATCAACATGGATTCCGGAAACAGCGATCGTGTGAGACCCAACTCCCTTTATTTGTTCATGAGACCCAGAAAATATTAGATACAGGGCTCCCAGGTAGATGCTATTTTGCTTGACGTCCGGAAGGCGTTCGATACAGTTCCGCACTGTCGCCTGATAAACAAAGTAAGAGCCTACGGAATATCAGACCAGCTGTGGGGCTGGATTTAAGAGTTTTTAGCAAACAGAATACAGCATGTTGTTCTCAATGGAGTGACGTCTACAAACGTTAAAGTGACCTCTGGCGTGCTACAGGGGAGTGTTATGGGACCATTGCTTTTCACAATATATATATATATATATATATATATATATATATATATATATATATATATATATATATATATATATATATGACCTAGTAGATAGTGTCGGAATTTCCAAGCGGCTTTTCGCGGATGATGCTGTAGTATACAGAGAAGCTGCAGCATTAGAAAATTGTAGCGAAATGCAGGAACATCTGCAGCGGATAGGCACTTGTTGCAGGGATTGGCAACTGACCCTTAACATACACAAATGTAATGTATTGCGAATACATAGAAAGAAGGATCCATTATTGTATGATTATATGATAGCGGAACAAACACTGGTAGCCGTTACTTCTGTAAAATATCTGGGATTATGCGTGCGGAACGATTTGAAGTGGAATGATCATATAAAATTAATTGTTGGTAAGGTGGGTACCAGGTTGAGATTCATTGGGAGAGTCCTTAGTAAAATGTAGTCCATCAACAAAGGAGGTGGCTTACAAAACACTCGTGCGACCTATACTTGAGTATTGCTCATCAGTGTGGGATCCGTACCAGATCGGGTTGACGGAAGAGATAGAGAAGATCAAAAAAGAGCGGCGCGTTTCGTCACAGGGTTATCTGGTAACCGGAGATGTTTAGCAAACTGAAGTAGCAGAGTCTGCAAGAGAGGCGCTCTACATCGCGGTGTAGCTTGCTCGCCAGGTTTCGAGAGGGTTCGTTTCTGGATGAGGTATCGAATATATTCCTTCCCCCTACTTATACCTCTCGAGGAGATCACGAATGTAACATTAGAGAGATTCGAGCATGCACGGAGGCTTTCAGACAGTCGTTCTTCCCGCGAACCATACGGGAATGGAACAGAAAAGGGAGTTAATGACAGTGGCACGTAAAGTGCCCTCCGCCACACACCGTTGTGTGGCTTGCCGAGTATAAATGTAGATGTAGATGTTCAACATCCTCTACGCCTCCGAATCTATTTCAACCAATCTTGGTGCACATATTAATTACTGTCTGGGATGAAATACTGTGGTCATAAGAACGACAAACCTCCAATTTCCGAGGGAGTGATAAAAGGGGTTATGTACAGGGACGGGACAAGAGGGGGGGGGGAGGTGTTGTACAGAGAGATAAGGGATGAGGTAATCGACTGTGAGAAACAGGAGAAGACAATCGACAGAAAGAGCGGTGGCTAGATAACATAAGAAGGAACAGATGGACAGAAAGGAGAAGGGGGTAGACAGAGGGGTGAGACGGAGATGGACAAGGAGGGAGGAAGAGAGAGGTTGAGGAAGAGGAGATAAACCGAGCTGGAGGTGGAATGCGAGTGGGTGAATAGAGAGAGTGGGGCCGAGGGAACGGATAAAGGGAGGGCAGAGAAGCAGATGGCAGAGAGGGATGAGGGTTGAGTGGTCGAATAGAAGATTGGAACAAATAAATACCCAGGCAACGCCAGGTTTCTCCGCTAGTTATGCAAATGGTCAATATTCAGGGAAGTGACAGTAACGATAACTCGAAGCGAAAAAAAAAATCAAGTAAATATAGGCTCTAAAACGCATACCTTAAAAGCTAGGAGCACTTCTTCACTTTTGATACTGTGAAACTAATCTCTTATAATCCAAGCTTTCTGCCTTCCTTGTTTTGATAGCTGGCAGTATCGATCATAGCAAGAAGAAAATCCCTAGTAAACATGGGCTCTGAAGTGCGTAACTTAAGAGCTAGTGGCACTTATTTATCTTCGCTGCAGAGAAACGTATCTCATTCAGACAGTGAAGGCGTAAGGGATGTCGACCGACCGCCGTGTCATCTTCTGCCATGCGGTGTCACGCGGATGTGGTATGAAGGGGTGTGTCGTGAGCACCCTGCTGTCCCGGCGGTTTTATCGACTTCCCATCAAAAAGGCCCTTCTTGGCATCAAGAGGCTAACTGCACCCCTTACCTATAGCCCCCCTCCCTCTCCAAAGGAAACCGGGAATCGAACTTAAGTCTTCTTTATGGCAGCCATCTACGCTGAACACTCAGTTTTAAGTTTTTTTTTCATTTCGTCCTTCGGTTTTGATAAGTCCCCCATCTCCACAAAAATTTTTCGTAGAATCTAAACTCGTATATCCTACGGCTTCTGCAGCTCATTTTGTCAGAAATCCGATTTCAGAATCCTAGTGCGTTAGTACCGGTTGAGTTACAGGTACACATTGATGATTTAATAGGGCTTATGAGTTATGTGTGACGTAGTGTGGCGAGAGCACAGAATAATGTAACACTTCTAAAACGGCAAATAAGGCACAAAACTCACTAGTAGAAACAATGTTTGAAAGTAAACTACGAGTATCAAACGTTTTATGAAATGAAGTACTTACGAAGCAAATAGAGTAAAAAAATATTTGACGCATGAGCAATCTGGTAGAGAACGGAGAGGTCATATGACAAGTTAGGTTCCCATAAGTTGATGCAAATGTAAATTCCTGGCCAACTATATTAGTCCATAAGTCGAAGCACCGAAACTCATGAAACTTGTGTTGATGTTGCTCTTGTTATCAGAATTAGGGAACATTAGTTTTTTTTAAGGATTTTTGTGTGTCCATAAAATCTTTGCGTTCGTTTTCCAGTGTCACTACATATATTTGTGTATTATTTGATTTCATCGTTACTTTTGAATAGATATTGTCTGTCCAACACTTGTTTTTGGCCTAGAATTATTCTTACGATTTATCGTTCCTTCTAATCAGTGTTTTCAATGTTTTATTTCTTGTTCAGAAATTAGTGTTTCTGATCCATAGAGGTATCCTGCAATAATTACTGCATGTGAATGTCTTAGTTTTGTGTGTTTGGAGATACGTTTCTTGTAATAGATATTTTGGATAGGTGGGTATCCAGTTCCCACATTTTTGCATCTAATTTATACTGAAAACCCAGACACCGAGAAGAGATGAAAACGCAATCAGATGTACTACAGACTTCTTGGCAGTGTTGGTTTACTGTGGGATCTCGATGCACCTAAAATCTCTTGTCATGTACTTGAGTATTTCAGGTACAAATGTCAGAAATCTGCCACAGTCAATCACACTCATAAGAGTTGTTGTGTTTAGCCCCTGTAAACGTTACGCTAATGTTTGGTGTGTGCACCCACTGCATCACGTCGTACTCCACTGAAGCAGACTATGTGACCCAACTTCCCTCGCCTTTCCGTACCGTTCTCGCCGTACCACTCACTTCAGGTGCCATAGGCTCTTGCAAAATCCCATTACCCGCCATTTACTGATCATAGACGTCAGAGAGACTCACGAACTTATGCGGCTCACGTTCTCCACACCAGCTGCAATACTATGAACACCCTATAAATGCGGAAGCGCTACAAGTTTCACAAGCGAATGCCAGAGCAGACTAATTGAATCACAGACAAGATTATTAACGTTGCGTCAAAAACGGCGCTGTTACGATGTTATCGCTGGCGGCATGGACGATGTCACCGGTAATTTCATTACCGGGAATTTCCGGCCGAACTAAAGGCAATATCCGGCGATGTTGTGTTGGTCCCTAGAATATTCCTGGCGCCCGTAGCTTGATAATATCCGAGGGTGCGACGCCAGCAAAGTGTCGGCTAATCCCATCGAGTAATTAGCTTATTAGCGCATGCTCTCGCATCATGCGATGGGAGCCAGCAAGCGCCCTCAAATGACACACGCACCGGTGCTTGCGGAAGCCCGTGACTCCCCTTCTACCCCCTCGTCGCTCCCCTACCCCCCTATTACCTCTGCCGCCCTTTCCCCCAACACTCAACCAAACCCGCAACAAAGTGATACTCCACGCGCATTACACATACTTGCTCTCTGTACACTTGTCGCTTCTAATGAACAGTTTGTCTCTTCAGACCTGCGAAATTGCCGCTCGGTGGAAGCAAAGCGCTATGAACAAGGCGGTGCCGGGACCTGCGGGGTGAATGGGTGTGCGGGCTTTAGCGGCGGAGACACACGTGCCGCAATAAATGAGTAACGGCTGGCGAGGTGAGGGAATCTGTGACTATGTCAGAAGCACTGAACTGCGCTGCCTCGCCTGGGCCATTGCCGATAACAGCAGACAACATGAGCTCCGGCAATGGAACTGATCGCGAGAAAAGAGAGAGCTACACGGAGGAAGCGAGGTGGTAGACGAAGAGACGGCGATATACATGACATAACGAGTTATAAACTATTTTTGTAATTTACTTCAACGAAATTAAAAATTCAAATTTCTTTTTATTCAGAAGGTTGAGTCTACTGACGCCTCCGTAGATGTTTTTATACAGGAGAAAGCAGTTAAGAGAGGCCACGCAAAATACATCTGAACTCCCCAGGGAAGCATCCTGGGACATCTGCTGTTCCTGATCTATATGAATGACCTGGGAGACAATCTGTGCAGTTCTCTTAGGTTGTTCGCAGGTGATGCTGTAATTTACCGTCTAGTAAGGTCATCCGAAGACCAGTATCAGTTGCAAAGCGATTTAGAAAAGATTGCTGTATGGTGTGACAGGTGGCAGTTGACGCTAAATAACGAAAAGTATGAGGTGATCCACAGGAGTTCCAAAAGAAATCCGTTGGAATTCGATTACTCGATAAATAGTACAATTCTCAAGGCTGTCAATTCAACTAAGTACCTGGGTGTTAAAATTACGAACAACTTCAGTTGGAAAGACCACATAGATAATATTGTCGGGAAGGTGAGCCAAAGGTTGCGTTTCATTGGCAGGACACTTAGAAGATGCAACAAGTTCACTAAAGAGACAGCTTATACTGCACTCGTTCATCCTCTGTTAGAATATTGCTGCGCGGTGTGGGATCCTTACCAGGTGGGATTGACGGAGGACATCGAAAGAGTTCAAAAAAGGGCAGCTCGTTTTGTATTATCACGTAATAAGGGAGAGAGTGTGGCAGATATGATACGTGGGTTGGGATGGAAGTCATTAAAGCAAAGAAGTTTTTCGTCGCACGAGATCTATTTACGAAATTTCAGTCACCAACTTTCTCTTCCGAATGCGAAAATATTTTGTTGACCACAACTTACATAGGTAGGAATGATCATCAAAATAAAATAAGAGAAATCAGAGCTCGAACAGAAAAGCTTAGGTGTTCGTTTTACCAGCGCGCGGTTCGGGAGTGGAATGGTAGAGAGAGATAGTATGATTGTGGTTCGATGTACCCTCTGCCAAGCACTGAATTGAAGAGTAATCATGTAGATGGAGATGTAGATGTAGTGCAGATACCCGGATGTGCTTTTCGGCAAGATCCAATGTGACAAAACTCCTCCCTATTATATGTAATATTAGACATTAATAGATGACGAGTGTGTGTAATATTAAACATTTATAGATGACGAGTGATTTACAACTACATCTACATCTTATATGCCTGGCTGAGGGTTCATAGAACCACATTCACAGTAGTTCCATTATTCCACTCTCGAACAGTGTGCGGAAAAAAACGAACACCTGTATCTTAACGCGCCATGTCTGATACCTCATACTTTATTAAGATGATTGTTTCTCCCTATGTAGGTCGGCATCAACAAAATATTTTGACGTTCGTAGGAGAAAGTTGGTGACTGAAATTTAGTGTGAAGATCCTGCTGCAACGAGAAACACTTCTGTTTTAATAATGTCCACCCCAAATCCTGCATAATTTCCGTGACACTCTCTCCCCTGTTTCTCGACAATTCAAAACGTGATACTCTTCTTTGAACTTTTTCGATGTAATCCGTTAATTATGTCTTACAGGGATCCCACTCCGCGCAGCAGTACACCAAATGACGACGGACAATCACAGTGTAGGCGTCCTTTTTGTAGATCTGTTGCGCCTTCTAAGTGTTCTGCCAATAAAACGGAGTGTTTCGTTCACATTCCCGAAACGTTTTTTGTGTACTCTGTCCAATTTAAGTTGTTCGTAATTGTAATTCCTGGGTGCTTAGTTTACGGCCTTTAGATTAGACTGATTTATCGTGTAACCGAAGTTTAACGGATTCCTTTCAGCACTCATGTGGGTGACCTCAAACCTTTCATTATTTAGGTTCAGTTGCCAATTGCCGCACGATACAGGTATCTTATCTAAATCATTTTTCAATTGGTTTTGATCTTCTGATGACTGTATTAGACGATAAATGACAGCATCATGTGCAAACAGCCTAAGACGGCTGTTCAGATTGTCTCCTGAAGCCTTTATATAGGTAAGGAATAGCGGAGGGCCTAGAACACTATCTTGGGAAATGCCAGAAATCGCTTCTGTTTTACTCGATGACTTTCCGTCAGTTATTACGAACTGTGGGCTCCATGACAGGAAATAACAATACCCCATAAGAACGCAATTTGATTACCAAGCGCTTGTTAGGTACGGTGTCAAAGAGCCCCCAACCGACATAGTACTTCATGTTGATTCCAGAATCTAGAAATGTAGAATCAGTATGAAGTCATATGTCGATAATATTCAACACTTTGCGTGAGTAAAGAGCTAAATGTAAATGTCGTGTGGGTAGGGCCTCCATCGGGTAGATCGTTCGCCTGGTGCAGGTCTTTCGACTTGACGCCACTTCGGCGACTTGCGCGTCGATGGGGATGACATGATGATTAGGACAACACAACACCTAGTCTCTGAGCGGAGAAAACAAATCTCCGTCCCAGACGGGAATCCAACCCGGGCCCTTAGGATTGACATTCTTTCGCGCTGACCACTCAGTTACCGGGGCAGAGGGGGGGGGGGGGGGGGGGGGCGGACAGTAAAGAGCTAATTGTGTTTCACAAGAACGATGTTCACTATATCTGTGTTGACCATGTGTCAATAGACCGTTCTCTTAGAGCTAATTCATAATTTTCAAACACAATATACAAGGGTCACTCCAAAAGAAATGCGCAAAAAAATTTTTTTTAGATCCATCTTTTATTCTACATGTTTGAAAGTCTTACAGTGTGCAGATACATCCTTTAGGAACAATATATTCAATTCTCCACATAATTTCCATCCCTCTCAACTGCCTTACGCCATCTTGGAACCAGCGCCTGTATACCCGCACAGTAAAGTTCTAGACTAACGTGTGGGAGCCACTGTTTGGCCGCGTGCACAAGGGAGTCATCATCTTCAAACCTTGTTCCACGACGAGAGTCTTTCAGTTTCCCAAAGAGATGATAGTCACATGGAGCCAGGTCAGGACTGTTAAGGCGGGTGTTTCAGTGTTGTCCATCCGAGTTTTGTGATCGCCTCCATGGTTTTTGACTGACACGTGACCGTGCATTGTCGTGCAACAGCAAAACATCCTGCTTTTGATGATGTGGTCTAACACGGCTCAGTCGAGCTTGAAGTTTCTTCAGTGTCGTCACATATGTATCAGAATTGATAGTGGTTCCACTTGGCGTGATGTCCACAAGCAAGAGTCCTTCGGAATCGAAAAACACCGTAGCCATAACTTTTCCAGCAGAATCTGTGGTTCTGAATTATTTTTCTTGTGTGAATTTGCATGGTGCCACTCTATTGATTGCCTCTTCGTCTCTGGTGAAAAATGATGGAGCCATGTTTCATCACCTGTCGCAATTCTTCCAAGAAATTCATCTCCCCCATTCTCGCACTGTTCCAAAAGTTCGCTGCATACCGTTTTTCTTGTTCCTTTGTGAGCCACTGTCAGTATCTTGGGCACCCACCTGGCACAAACCTCTTTCAAAGCCAACACTTTCAGTATTCTGCAAACACTTCCTTCCCCTATGCCAACGTAACGTGACAATTCGTTGACTGTGATGCGTCTGTCAGCAGTCACCAATTCGTTAACCCTCTGCAAATGGTCTGGAGTGTGTGCAGTACGAAGCCTGCCAGTGCGAGGACAATCCTCAATATTGCCGTGGCTGCTTTTATCACGTAACCTGCTTGCCCACTGACTAACTGTACTGCGATCGACAGTAGCATCTCCATACACCTTTTTAAACCTCTTTTGGATGTTTCCCACTGTCTCGTTTTCACAGCACAGGAATTCTATGACAGCACGTTGCTTCTGACGAACGCCAAGTGCAGCAGCTACCTTGAAGACATGTTGTGACGGTGCCACTCACGGGAACAAGTTGGACTAAGTTTGAAAACAAGCGGAAAGGATGTATCTGCACGCTGTAAAACTTTCACACATGCATAATGAAAACTGTATTTTTACAAAAATAGTGTGCATTTCTTCTGGAGTGTCACTCGTATGTTCAAAAATTTTGCTGTATATCTACATTAATGATATCGGTGTGTAATTTAATGGATTACTCCTATTGCCTTTCTTGAATGTTGGTGTGACCTGTGCAACTTTCCGGTCCTCGGGTACGAATCTATCGCCGAGCGAGAGGTTTTATATGATTGTTAAGTACGAAGCTATTGGATCAGCATATTCTGACAGGAACGTAACTGGTATTCAGTCTGTATCGGAACACTTGCTTTTATTAGCTGATTTCAGTCACTTCATTATTCAGATGATATCCACTTCTTAAGTTACTTATGTTGGCAGCTGTCCTTGAATCGGATTCTGTAATATTTACTTCGCTTTCATAGGTGAAAGAAGTTCGGAAGGCTGTGTTCAGTAATTCTTCTTTAGAAGCACTGACGACAATAGTATTTCCATTGCTATCGCCCAGAGCAGGCACTGATTGTATCTTGTCGCTAGTACACTTTACATATGACTAGAATTTCTTTTTCTTTTAATAGAACTGGTATGGTGTCCGTACAACGAAGATTTCTGCTTTTAGTTTACACTGCAACATTTGTGGGTGACTAAGTTTCACATAAAGGTTGCCTTTCCGGCGATTTTATGTCGCCACTGGCAAAATTGGGTCCAGGGATTTTGCGCGCCGTGCGGAATTTTCTAGTGCCACATCTCCACACCCCCCACCACCCGACCGCCTCCCCACTCATTAATCCTCTCCTTACATTTGCAGACAGTCGCAATTTCTTAGAGCCATGGCGTCTTATTTTGACTTATCACGCTAACTCATCAGTATTTTTAAGGTGAGCGTGTATTTAAAACCAGAGAGAAATGTACGGCACTGGACAGTGAAACAGAAATGGAACGCTCACAGTATAAAACATTTTCATCTATGACCCCCAAATTAATTGTGCGTCCAAAATTAAGTTACTTCACCCAGTGAGTATGAAACTAAATTCTATTCATATGTTGTCATTCCGTGAACAGAGGGGATCGTGCGGTACGAAACCAGCAACTAACGGAGCTGAGTATTCCATTATCTACCGCACTGTTGTCGATCCAGCTCGAAGAGATGGAGAGTCACAGGACACCTTGTCACTTAGACATAAACCTTTCTTTTTTTTTTTAAAAAAAAAAGAAAATGTGCAAATCACCTGCGCCTGTTTAGTGTCAAAGGTCGAATATCGAGTTGGCGCTCTTTCTGACAAGCCACATACGTGACTTTTGGCTCAGACTAAGTAGTTTTGAAAGCACTTCAATTTCTTCTAACGCAAACGGTGTGATATACGACAAATATGGATAAACAATTCGTGCAGATCATTTTAGTTTCGTCAGCTCAAAAATAAGGACTGATATGTTTCTGCTTAAAAGTTACCATGTACTGATATTGACAATAATTTCAACACCGAGGGAAAGAGGGAAGAGTTAAAAGAAGTTACAGACAAAGCAGAAAAATTAATTTGCTGCACCCAGGCGGAAAAAACAGCAGTGTAAATTGTGAACCTAGGAAAAGGAAGGAGTGTGAACACTTCTCCGTCTGCAGTAATCTGAGCTAACCCTGTGACACCGAAGACTTGTTTGCAGTGAATGACCGTGTCATTCTGGCTGCTGAACATTCGTCTCAGAAGGCATTACATTCCGTGTAATTAATATTATATTGCGGCTTTAAGTTATTATATTGTGTTTCATTATTCTTCGGACTAGGATAAATACATAAATACAATTGTATTAATGGGATTTACAAAGAAGAGGGAGCTGTGGAGAGGGATACCATGCAACTTTCCACGTGTAAACGCTCTTTAATCAACACGTATGGATTGCAAAGACTGTGGCGTGTGAAAGTCAGTGCGTATATTACGTATCTTTTCTCTGTTTATTACGAGGTATTTTTCTCAGCAACACTCCTGTCGGTGTTTAAGGAATTGTTAGGCCATCATAGGCTAACACGTACCTTTATTTCTTTGTTATAAAGTTTTTCGTTTTTGTAGGGGCTTTCAAGCTGACTTAGGACATTTCCACTGCTGTGTACCCGCAGGACAGAAACGGAGGTGTCGCCCCTGCCAGTGGATGTCTGATATTTTGAAAGACACAACGGGTGCGACCAACTGTGGCGCTTCCTTTGTCAACTGTTCACAATACCGTAGATACTTTCCAGTAAGATACAGCATTTTATAAACCTGTCACACTTCATTCATACTGTCTTATTCAATTCGTCCTTTTAGAACCGTATTAGCCGTCCTCAAAGACCCGCTGCCAATGGGCGGCGGTACGGTTCACCTCCCTCCAAAGCCAGCCCTGCGTACAGGTTAAAAACTTTCCTTGTACTGAACCCAGATTAAATCTTCGTAAAATCTTGCTTGTCCCTAACTGGTAGGATATGAATCAAGGACTACGCATTCACATAGAGCACGATTATCTTTCGTCGTAACGAGCCTATAATACCACTGTATCACAAAAAGAGGAATCAGTAGGTGATGCAGCTGCCCTGTAGAAATTCTCGAGGCGACTTACATCGTCTCACCTGAAAGTAAATTAATTTTACGAAGATTGGCTTATTACTGAATATTCATTACGAACAAATGCGGTGCTGAATGAAATATAAATTGAACTGACCACAAATACATTTACCATAGGTACTACATTTCAAGCCATC